>NW_027175931.1:11969122-12024122 GCF_023055335.1 Clinocottus analis | reverse complement strand
AGATGTGATGTAAGTGATATAATTTGGGGGGTAGAACTTTAACGCTCATGAAGGAACATTCCAACAATTGTACACATGAAGACCATTATGTTGATTTCAGATTGCGGTAGAGACTTTAAATATTTTTCTTAAAATCTGTGTTAGAAACTGAAGATGTGGAGTTTCAAAGAATGAGTTATAATTGGAGAAAAAAGTTTGAATTCCAGAAAAAGCACTTCTGTAACACAACACATTCATGTACATTGTATAAGAAGAAATTATATGAAACAGTATGAAGGTTTTTGGATGGCCCTGTTGATGCCAGCTGGGAACCCCAGAAAATCTGGGGTTCAATTTGGTTGATTTCCAAATATATGTAGAAGGTTGGGACAGAGAGAAACAACAATTTAGCTAAGCTAGGGTAATGTCACCATTTAAAAGTAATGCCAAAAGCTAAACAAAAGCGTAGGAGAGTGATGATGTGACACAGTGGTGTTATGGGAAGAAAAATGACTATTGTTCCCGAGAAAAAGTGTAACCATTGGCTTAGTTTGCCCGCAGCGTGTCCAACACTCACCTGCTTTGATGTGGATGCTGGGGCTACGAATCTTGCCGGCTTGGTTCTCAGCAGTGCAGAAGTACTCGTTGTCGTGGATAATGCTGTTGTAGGCGGATGGGGAGAACGGGTAGAGCTGGAGGGTTCCGTTGGCGTGCACGTGGCGGATATGGGGCACGTCGTAAATGTCGTCTCCGGCGGCCAGGTACCAGCGCAGGACGGCATGGGGGGCGCCGCCCGCAGGGCAGGGCAGGGACACCCCCACCGAGCTGGAGAAGGTCACCCGCTGCAGGGAGGCGTTCACAAAGTACAGCCGCGTGGAGACAACATCTTCACTGTTGACTGTTGGGGTAAAGAAAAAGGGGGGCAAGGAGTTAGTAGGTAAGTGTCACAAAATGTGAAGAGAGGAAGCAGGTGCACTTAAAACTACTTTCCAATCTAAAAATAATGTAAGAACATTAACCCTTTACCATATTGTTGTATTCTGATCATTGTTCCTCTCAGAAAACACAAGTTCCATCATTACAAGGATGCACCTTACAGCATGAAATACAAGTAAGTAGTGCAATAAGACCCTGTCATTAAAACCGCTCTCTGTAAGAACAAACACAGAGTTTTCACCGGACCCTCCTCTGCATTTTGAAGTATCTAATTACCACACAACATATTCACTATATTTTCAGGTTCACTGGAATATGAATATTTTAAAGTAGGCAAATATGAATGGAAATAAAACCTCATCTGACACCCACATAAAGTATACAACCTGGATCTACAGGCATTCAGGTCACCTCAACCCAAACAACTTCTTCCCTGTGTGCCAAACTGAAGCCGTCCTTCTAATCCCATGTGCATTATCCTAATATCTCTAATCTAATATATGTATCCACACAGCCCTTTGGAAATCTGCCTCTCAATAGAAGGGGAAAACAGGTCACACAACTTGACTCCACCACCACTCTCATCCTTTATGTTAATACACTTCGTCATTCAGTATTAGCGTGATACCAAACTGCTGCAACTCTTAGGCCATAGCCACTGTAGGTACTTCTCTATGCGTAGCTGTGTACGCCTGAGGAGCTGGATAACACAGATGTTTGCTGTAAAACAATGGCATTGTGGCACAGATTTACAGCCAGATAAGTTGTCCTAGGGGAGATAGACCACCATATATTCTTTCTCTCAAACACCCTCTTCCAGTTTAGAGTGAGGTAGCGAGGGATCTTTTAAGATGTGTGTGTTTCTGTTTGTGTGTGTGTGTGTGTGTGTGTGTGTGTACGTGTACGTGTGTGTGTGTTTGCTTCAGGGGGCTGGGAGTGTAAAGGAGTGTAAAGAAGTGCTGAGCTCAGCTTGGCTAGGGGCCAGGGGAAGACGCTGTGCCTAGAGCCAGAGAAGTTTCTTCTCAGACAATGATACTTAATTAATCCCTTTTCCTGGATTGTGTCAACAATGCCTGGATTAGCCCTATCTCTTTAATTATCTCTGAGCTGGGAGAAAATGGGGTGTTGACTAAAACACATCAATGGAAATATAAAGAGATGCCAGATGTCATTTAGGCTCCAATTTCTCCAGATCCTCTACATCAATGGATATCATTAGTAACTAGCTATAAAATGAGACAAAAGACCCACTGGTGATCTTTTAAAGCTCTTAATACATGGCGAGAACATAGATGAATGGTTGATACAAAAGAACAATTTCATATCTGCTTTGTTCCTATGAATAGTAATGCAATGACATGACATTAATAACATGAAAAAGGCGACGATTCACATAAGAAAAGGTTAAAAGGTTAAATGCACAGATTAGGGATTCAATTAAAACTGACATTAGGTAATTTCCACTCTCTCCTTCGTTGTCTGTTTTCTGACACTTTATGCATCTGTCTGCATCCCTCCGACTTATGTTTCTCACTTACTTGTCTCTTTCTTTGTTTCCCATCAGTCTCTCACCCTTACCCTGCAAGACACTTTCTCTTATATTTCCCTTCCACACTACAGACAGGCAATGTTATGTGATTGGAATTTGTATGCCAGACGTAGAGTGTTAAACCCACATAATCTCCTTTCGCATTTACCACACACACAGTCTATCCACTCTCTAATCGCACTGCCGTGGGAGGCCAGTGTCCGACTTTCCTGATTCTTATGGTGTATGAGAGTGTACAACGGAAGGAGAGATCAGGGAGTCAGAGAGGAGTGCAATAGTGTAGACAGGACATGGGTGGCTGGTCTGGGGGAAAGGTGCTCAAGTGCAAAGGTGTTTAGATGCAGCCGAGTGAGTGAGCATGTGTGTATGTCTGTGAGTCTGTGAGTGGTAAGGTCAAAGGGATAGAGAGGTTAATGTTAAATGACTGCCTCAGTTCTTGATGTCAAACTCAGCTACCAGCAGAGGCTGAGGTGTTCAGGAAAAAGATGTGATCCCTGCTCGAGGCACAGCAGAGATGCTGAGGACATGGAGAGCTAAAATTAGAGCAGATTCTTCGTGTTCAAAAATCTGAATTCAGGTCAAGTTCAATCTATCCTATCGTTCGAATCCATGTCAATCACTCTCAAAGACTGCGAGGCAGACTGATCTGCACTTTCAGCACCACGGAGAGCACTGCAATGTACTGCTGGGTGAAGAACGCATGGAAGTGTTTCCATAGCAAGCAAATACGGAGGAAGCTATTATCAGATGATACCAGTGACAGTGAGCTGCTTCTCTCTGATGACAAATGCTATTTTTAGAAGCAGAATATATTCATGACAAAAACAATTTACTCAAGCTGCAAAAGCCCTTTTGAAAGAAACAATATTGCTGTATAAGAACGTGTTTAGAATACACATATTATTTGCATCACAAAATGATCTTATTCTTCCGATTAATGGTTCCCAACTTTTTGTGTCAAATGCATCCTCAAAAGAATGATAAAATGGGCTCAACTACTTTAATAGATGGGATGGTCTTTGTGAAACTGAATGATCAAATTTCACCTTTGAGAAAAAGGTTGCTCTTGAAAAAAACTGTTTTTGGCTGTAGACGTCTTGTATTTTTGGAATTGTAAGCGGTGACACGAGAGGATGGAGCTCTCCAAGCAGAGGCTGAGCAAGGCATGCTTGTAGGCATCCAAAAAGTTACAATTAATTATATGACCTGAAAACAAATTATGAAACGGTTAAAGTTCAAAGACAAAAACATGGATAACTCCAAGACCGGACAACACCGTGGCGGCGACCTGTCAATCACAAGATAACCACGCCCTAAAGCACATCTTTCTTTATCATCTGTTTGTACTTTAAATGGGACAAACATTTACGAAATGAACATCACGCTGCATTGAAGAAGACTTGAAACTCGCGATTGAGACGATGAACTTACTTGTTTACTGAGGTAATGAATCAAGTGAGACTTCAACACAATCTGACTTTTTTTACAGTCAGAGTCGCCCCCTGATATCATTAGAAAGACTGCAATGTTAAGCACTTTGGCATTGGCCTCACTTATTAGAACCGTGGGTAGTACCTGCGAGGACAAAAGTATTTCCGGTTGGGAATCACTGCTTTTGCTTCCCAAACCTTTGGCTTTTACCCACCTTAAAAATAAACAATGTCGACATGTTACCCCTCGTTAACTGCTTGAACCTTTTTTATAATGGAAGATTGACAACTTTCCAGTGATTCAAAGATTAGAGACAAGTTTGAATAAGAAAATCAATTTACATTTTCCTTGGCTGTTAATCCATACTCCTCAGATTTATTATTTAATCCCTTATAGCGGTCATGACCCACTGAATATCCTCAATATGCTCTAAAACTGGATACTGTGTTGAAAAATAAACAAACCATAATGCGATATTATCAAAAATAGCCTCAAACTAATTTTGTACAGCTGGATGCAACAACTCAAAGTCTGACAGGAAACCTGTGAAAAAGCAGCAGCTTATGATGCTAATCGCTTTGTCCTATGAATTTAGTCAACATACACACTTATTCACACAAAAACACATGTGTACAACCATACAGTCTGTTAGAAAAATTCACTCCACCCCTCGGAGTAAAATCATTAAAACAGGAACATTTATTCGTTGCAAGGAAGGAGCAGAGTCAGAAGTACAAGGTGATAGACAAATTGCACATCCAAGACTGCTCAAAGATCTCTCAAAGAACCACCTCTTAAATACTCATCATGACCCACTAACAGAAACCCTCATGACGTCTTCGGCCTAACTGTGAACCTTTCCCCTCGTCCCATAGAGCAGTTTGCAAGAAATGGTCATACGATAACAAAGGAACTGCTCGTTCTTTCAGACAGAAACATACAGGTTCCCCAGTCTCACTGCTATCAGGAGACATGCTGAGTTTGTGTGTAAGATAAAACAGAGACAGTAAGATGAGAAGTCTGAATATAACAGTGAAACAGTACATGATTAGGTGTGAATAATTTTTTTTCTTCCAACACAGTCCAACCCCAGTCTACATTGCTCGGCTTACACGACGATGCCGACCACATGTCTTAATGCAGTAGTGGTTTAGAGTTTTATAAACAAATGTAATAAGAAAGAACGAAAGTGGGAAATAATCGTTGGCACATGGGGCACATCTGCCTGAAAGCGTTTCACGTATTGTCACTTGGCACATGGGTTCTGCTGTTAGTCATGTGTGATTCGATATAGACATGGAGAACTGTAATTTGTTGCTGGACAATATAGACATTTTAATTTTTGTCTTCCATGGAGACCTGGCCTCTTTATGATATCTGGCAGTTGAGGTGTGCACGTGACAACAATCATGAGCATTATTTTTTAATACATAGTCACATGATTCGGGACTTAAACAAATTATTCAAGGCAAAAACTTCCATGAAATTTAAAATAAAATGTATAGATGACCACAGGGAAACTAAAGATACAATGGCATCATAATCAACTGTAAACATCTCATGTAAAAAAAAAAACATGGAACACAAAAACCTATTTTTTTCTCCTCAAATGGTTATCAGAGCCCTTTCATAGCCTTAGGCTCACTTTCCACAGCAGAAAAAGAAGTAGCAAAGGAGCAGCACTCAACCGATCATGAACTGTATTTTGGTTTCCTTCTTCAAGCATGAATGCGTTGATTACAATAAAAAAAAGGTCAAGGTGATTTAGGGTGAAACTCTCAGAAGCATTTTTCCTGTCGGCTGAACAACCCAATCTTTTTTTATATATTTTTGTTCCTTATTTACAGTTTTTTTTAAACCTTCACTTTTCCTTTTAACTCAAATCTTTCTTTGCTGTACACTCAAATACATTTGCACTTTTTTCCTGTTTTTGCAGTGGATATGAAAATGGAGTATGAATATGTATGCTGGAGAAGCAAGGATATTGCCTATGGTGAACCGCTATGCATAATGCAGCTTTTTCTGTCTCATCTACATTCATTCAGACACACACACACACTGAGATTCATACCATCACGTGCATAGAAAAACAGGGCTATAAATCCCACTCGCCCGCTCACACTCTTTCTCTCCTTCAAACACACACACAAAGTCACATAAATACATTCCAGATTGCATATATACACATTCATAATAGCCAATAGATTTTCTATGTGGTGAACCATGTAGCACTCTAGATAAAGGCACACAAAACACATTCAGGCCAAAAACGTATGAAGCATTGAAGTCAGTGGCAATACAGTCTTGGCAATGATACCACAGAAATATGGCAGAACATAAAAGGCAAAAGATATGATCATATTTTATAGAAGGTCATTTGCTATGACTTGAGATTGAGATAAGCATATTGTTGCATGACAATGTCTCTCTCTGCGTTTGTGTGCAGTCAGAAAGGGAATCATTTATAGCATGGTCATTTTATTGAGAGAAACGTTGTAGTAAATAAAGAAAAAATGCATGTGGTATATGCACACACACACACACACACACACACACACACACACACACACACACACACACACACACACACACACACACACACACACACACAGGTGCCCAACGGCTCTGAGAAGGGAGGGCTGAGGCTGTTAAATAACCTCTATACACCGTTTATGCAGTGTCAGAAAAATAGGCGGCCATTTCAGCATTTGGAAGTTCGCATCTCCCACTTCAAAAGGATGATTTCCGTTGTGGAAGTGAGTGTCAGATTTGTTGAGATGTGTTTTTTTTCCTATTTCCCCTCAGAGACAGGGCATAAATTGTTTGATAGTAAGTAGAACAGGAGAGAATAAAATACAGAGTCGATTGTGAGATATTAAAGGGAGATTGTTGGAATCGTTTGTCATTGAACACATGACCATCAATCTTTCTCCGTGCGTAATGGAGAGGGCACCGGGCTGCCGGACACCACTGTTGTACGCAAAGCCTGTTGAGTGGGCAGCCGAAATCCAATTCTCTACGTGACAACTCGTGCAATCATGACGTTGTTGCTATGGGCGTTAAGATCTACAGCTGCGTGATGATACACAGACAGACATTTGGGAACGTTGGGAACGTTTTTTGAGAGGTGGTGCGTGATTACCGAATAGGCTAAAAGCAAGTCAGTTCGCGCGCTGTTGTTAGCTCAAAAAATATTTAAAAAGAAGAACAAAAAACTTCATATCAATTTGGCAGGAGCATTTACAGAATATAATGCGGTATAGTGCGCCTTTAAGACAATACATCAAGTAAAACGATCATCAATTGGCAGACGTGTTCGTGTGTTCCAAGACAACCAAAAATGTCCAGACGGCATATGAGACAGAGTGGCGTGTTCCGGTGTTTCTGCTGCACGGGTCAACTGCCAAACGCAGAGTGCCAACACTTGACATGCTTTGCTCGCCAGAGCACGGTGAGGCGAGTTAACCTGAGAGTGACATGTAGCTAATATACCGTGGAGGAAATGACAGGTAAGTGAGGGTAGCGGAATTCCGATCTGGAGAAAAAAAAAGACATAATGGAGTGTGTACCAAATGTGGCTGTATGACAATGGACGTGCGTTATTGTGCACACGCGCCACAGAAAAGTTGGAGGTGAATATCATCCAAATGATTGACCTCAATGCAGTATGACTGTGTGAATGTATCACTACGCATCTTTAACATGTTTTGGCACGCTTCTGGAGTGAAATACGATGAGTCACTGATGTGCAAATCTCTGTTTTACTTGAGACAGTAAATCGTGAACTACATGTCACACGGCATTCAACCCAGAACCGAGAGTACAATGGGGGAGAAAACAAAACTTTGACGTTGTTGTTAGTCCGATCTGCCACTAAAGCCTCACTTTACAATTGTAACATCTCTGAGTGCATCGTGAGGGTGTCGCCTGGTAGTCACTGTCTGACTCGTACTGCAATTACTGGGCTCCCCCTCCAATCACTTCTCTCGTCGCTATCTGTTTTGATTCCAAACGTACACACAGCCCGGGGTCTGCAGCACCGCGGCTCCGGCCGGTCTCAAGAATATACACAAGAGCCCTTTTAAAGGATTGATCTTTAACAGGTGATCTTAAAGCAGATGAGATTTCCAAAGCACCCTTCATACTTCCCATTTATTGACATCCTAGTGAAAATCCATGTAATTTACTTTATTTATAATGAAAGAATAACAGACATTTATTGGCATAAGTGACAACATTTCATCCGTACAGATTGCTTCATGGACAGACACACACGGGTTTAAGTAAGTAAATAGGGGGATTTAAGATGGTTGCTCCATAAAATGCACAAATGAAAATGAAGTGCACATACAACATAGGAGCCAAAGTGGTTTACACATGTGCAGGAACACTATGTTTAGTTTAATGTGGTGTGTGTGTGTGTGTGTGTGTGTGTGTGTGTGTGTGTGTGTGTGTGTGTGTGTGTGTGTGTGTGTGTGTGTGTGTGTGTGTGTGTGTGTGCGTGTGTGTTTTGCAGGAGACCTGTCGACCGAAACTGGATAAAACCGGAATCACATTAATTGATGAAATAATTATAGAAAGAGCTCTCACTCCATCTCGATCAATCCAAGGCATTTTTTCCTGGAACTTTGTACAATTACTGATTGAATCCACTCAAAATCCACACTAAATCGTCTGTCGCTTTTTTCTGACTGATTTAGAAATATAATCATTAGAATAATTATTTAAGCCCTTTTTTCAGTTTCTCAGGCCATGTTCTGGCCTGTCGGGCCTGAAAGTAGATTCACACACAACCCTCAGCTGAGTTTGTCTCAATTTTATTTCCATAAAATGACAAGCAGCCTCCCAAATCATGACAAAGAAGAATGAGTGTATCCTCCCCCTCCTCTCCCTCTATCTATCCATCTCCCCCTCCTCTCCGCACTCATGGGTGCAGGTGTGCTGATATGCAGCCAAAAGCAAAAGCAACAAACTGTCAGGAATAACCTAATGAATGTCAAATTAATGCAATAAAAAGGACAGAAAGGGGATAAAGGAAAACACTAAATTGTCTTAAATTAGATAATAGTGTGATCTGAAATATATTTTTCCTCTGATGTAGCCGATAAAAATAAGCAGACTTGTCTGCCATTCTGAGAGGCGCGGCCGAGCAAGAAAAATACGCAGTACTAATGCATATGCATGTATGATAATAGACCTCGCTTTCTCCCTTAAAATAAAGTTCATTAAAAATTATACATATATGTAATACACAGCAGCCAGGAGACAGTAAATCACTGTAGATTTTTGGAAAATTAGCGAAACGTGGCGTTGAAAAACAACGGGAAATGGAAGTTTGTTTTCCACTGCGTTATCTACATCTCTCCGATCTCAAGCACTCTTTACGCTCCAGTGGTTGTTTGCAGCCCCCAACCCTCCCCCTCAACACACACACACACACACACACACACACACACACACACACACATACACACCTCGTTCAGTCACGGGACAGGGCGATGTACAGTGTGTGTAATCGAAATAGACCCTGTAATCCAATTACATACAACAAAAACAGCACAAAAGCCCTCCCCGCAGCTGCAGCCTGACAGAGGGCACTGCCAAGGCCAATGTAGGACCATGAAACATGTGAAGTGTCCACAATTACAATCAAATGCTTACGATATTTCAAATGGGTACACTGATAAGGTTTATAAATCAGGAATTTTCAATTACCGACCCGTGCGTCAAGGAAACGGATGAATATTAAGTGGAAAATAAAACAAATAAAAATTCCCTCCATGGTGTGGTTGTTATAAAGGGAAAGCAATTCATTGACATCAAACTAACGGATCAGTGTGAAAGGTAAAAATGAATCGCCCTCTTCCATCTGCAGCATTAAGAGCAAAGCCAATCAGTAGAATCTGGTGCCACAGAAAATGGTGGATGAATAATTAGACCTGGCACGATAACAACTGGGTCTGCGTTCACCGACACTTATTAGAGAAAACAAACTGCAATATATGGCCTTGTCTTTTAAATATCCAATTGGGGCACATTATCTACAAATTAAAGGCCAGCGCTCAATACCTCCAGCATTAGTTCACACTTCTCTCATAAAATATATTGACCCTTGTTGCCACACAGCCGTGCACTCACGCACACAGGGGCAAACTGGTGCTTATGCTCTATTTGAGTGTTTCTTACAAAAAATAGCGAATACAATTCTCTCTCTCTCTCTCTCTCTCTCTCTCTCTCTCTCTCTCTCTCTCTCTCTCTCTCTCTCTCTCTCTCTCTCTTTCTCTCTCTCTCTCTCTCCTCACAATCACGCACGCGCACACACACACACACACACACACACACACACACACGCACACACATCGTATTTGTGTTGGGGGAGGGCAGAGAAAGTCGGAAAATACATTAGACTATTTGCCCCCTTGGACTTTTGCAAGTAAACAGCCTACAACTGTGGCCAGCATCAGCGCTCGAGGTCGCCCGCCTACCCGTGCGCGCGCCTGAAGATCCTTATCAGCCTCTCCTCCGATTCAACAGCCTCCATATTCACGACACCTCCACATATTCATTATGCAAAAATGCTAATGCGGTGCTCTTTTTTTGTATCATAACTAACGCAATGTACACTTTTGAGAGCTGTGTAGTTAGTTCAAATGAAGTGCATATTCATTTTAGGCTCAAGCTTTTATGTTATCGTTTTAAATGATGTCATCAACTAATCATTATGATACATTGAGGACACTAGATAAATCCAAGCACTCGGTCAGGAGGAAAGCAAAGGCTGACCAGGAAAACAGAATTTCAAAACAATAAGAAAAAGTTACCAGACATCCTGCTAAGGTGATTTAGGGTTTGATTTCACATATCTGGCACTCTGTCGTGAATGGAATTCAATCCAACATCAGTTATCAAACTGATAACATAATAAACACGCACAGCCAACTTCAACATTGCACTGGAGAGGAGGCGGCATGCAGATAAGCAACACTTGAAGAAACTGATGTCCAACCTACCTTCTTGCAAAGAATACAGCAGAAGTAAAGTTACAAGCCACATGCCATTAAAAGCAGTTATATTTCACAGGAATGTTGTGCAGTCCCGCAAGAAGAGTGCACGCGCAGCGGTCGGCCAGGCGAGGCTCCGTGCTGGACTGATTCTGCTGATACACCCCGGCGCTCTCTCCAGCCCTGGTCCCGCACTCTCCAGCGCCGAGAAACGAGCCGCGGAGAAAGTACCGCCTCTGCTCCCTGTTCTCTCCTCCCCTTGCCGGGACAGGCTGCTGTCGCCCCACCCCCGGTATCCTAATGAAGCGCCGTGATGGAGAGGTGAGCGATACGCACTAATGGAAGACCAAACGAGACCTCTGTATTAGGCGCTCTAGATATGCTTTTATCCAACAGTTTAATTAAGTTCTAAAGACAAAGTTAACCAAAAACCTACCGCCATACAAGTCATTTAAATGTTGTTACTGGGGAAGTTCAAAAAAAAAAATAAGCCGGTGGAGGAAAATGCCTGCGCGTATTTCCTATGCAAATCCACTCAAGAATTTCCCTAAATCAGTTGCCATTGCAGTTTGCGCAGAATGAAAGTGAAAAGCATCAGAAGGTGTTATTGTAAAGTAAAGAACATGGAAACTAGGAGTGTAGAGGGGATCAAGTGCAGGAAAGCTGCAGCCTCAGTTTCAAGTGAAAGTGGGACTGCGCTCTGCACTTCATGCGCAGCTGCGTGTTCAGACACACTTCTGCCGCTAAAATCACTTCATAACAGACTGAACAGTATTGATATTAAATAGTGGCCTTATCAACCAGCATCATATAAAAGTTGTCCATTGTGATTGATATCAATAAATTCAGAAAATTCGACTGATCAGTGATCTTTCATTGACTCGAGTATTGTGGACCAACACCTTTTTGAAGCATTTAGCACAACCAAAACATATGACCGAATAAATAGTACATTATTTCATAATATTGCAGTTGTACACTGAACGACTTTAAACAAGGAGAGTGAAAAGGAACGATATCAGCAGTCAAGCCTGTGTTACACTGCAGCCCACAGCACCTGACCAGCATACAGTCTAAACATCTTCAGTATAAGGGTTAACTATGCATGTTTTAAATATGCAATTCACTCGTCATAATCTGGATCTATACAGATTAGCATCAGCAGCCTCAGTGGTAGTGGATGTCCAGGTGCAGTGTCATTGACTGATCTACTGACTTTTCTATAAAATCATTGTTGCCAAACAAGTTGTGGGCCGTCATATGACACTCAGTTTTTACATGCAGTTATTAAAGAAAACCAATATTCTTAACCACATGACCTCTGAGATCTCTACACTGTGCAATCTGTCTCATTCAATACTCTCCTCTTTCCTGTCATATATCAACTCCTGGATAATCAATACACAACAAATATCAAAGCAAAGCTGATTGCTGTTCACCCTTTGAGAGCCAACTCAAACACCTTCTATTTGAAATGACCTCCACTGTCACTCTTTGAGTTTCTCTCAGTACTATGATGATGTTTTGAGGAGAGCGACCAAAAGTAGTCATGGTTGTGGATTTAAGCCAAGGCAAGATGTGGCCTCTCTCACTCTCATTGAAGATCCGCTGCAGTGTGGCAGGCAAGGCAGCTCACTCGGCCTCCACTCTCTGATTATGCAACAGGAGGAAACACACACACCCACGCACCCTCCATCTCTTTTTCAAACAGCCCCACAAACCACAAAAATCACGCAACTCAAAGGACACATGGTGTGCAGAGAAGCAACTCCATTACATCCAGATGTGTACTCCAAATAATTTTTATAGATGAACAGTTTTTAGCTCTATGCACCTCCCCCAGCCACTAACCATAGCCCAAATGTAAAAGTGCAGCCCATATGTATGGTGAGTGAAACTCTTGTGTAGATACCCCCAGGGAATAAAAAATAGCTTCAAGTATCCTCTCCCAATGACAAACTGGTCATATAACAGCACCCAACACCTTGGCACTCCAACCAAGCTCCTCACCCACAGAGGTCCCACCCTTCAGCAGTGTATGGTAACACTTAAAGGACTCCGTCAAGACTTCAAAAGGCAGCAGGGAAAGCTGTTAAGGAACTGATGTGAATCAGCTTGACAGCACCAAGCAGGTTGTGCTGTAATGTCAGCCAATGATCATCATGGAGCCTGACAGGCTGAGCCGGGCCAGCCAGGCCAGAGAAAAGGCAAGCAGCTTCCAGACAGCTAAAGCAACTGTCTGTCAGGACAGAACCCAGGACAAGCTTCCACCACACCACTAAAAAAAACACAGCACTATGTGACTCATATCCATCACTCTGCTCTGTCGTTGCCTGGAGATGGGCAAGGAGATAGGAAATGAGGGGAGTGAGAGTTTGTTGACTGTGGAAGAAAATGGGTGAGCAGGGCAGTAGACAAACAGAAAGCAGAGGGAGGGTTGACGGGCAAACAGAGAGCGTGATGAGGCGGATAAGGTAATGTGGATGTTAATGTTAATGCTCAGACAATCAAAGCTCCCCCTAAGGCCACGACTACATGCTAGGATCATATTAGCGGTAATGTATCCAGTATGACTGTATGGAATTAGGAGAGAAAGAAAAGGGGCTCATGGTGCTACTGCTTAGCTGTGTGCAAGGTCACAGGGATTAAAATGAGAGCGGGGAGCGAGCTGCAGGAATAGGGGCGATAGTGGTGGTGGATTGTGGTTGGAGGAACTGGAAGGGGAAATCACTTGACAATGGGTCAAATGGAAGTTAAATGGCAGTGAAAATGGACTTTCAAAACACAAGAACTCCTGTTTGTGTCAATACTAAACACAGTCAAAACCCAGCAATGTCCTGCAGAACTCATTTTCCTCTGTGGGGCCACCTAGCTCGCGCTGCATCCAACTGTGTATGAACGAGCCACTGCATTAGGCTAATATGAATCACACCCCACGTTGCCGCAGTACATTAACAGGAAGGGGCCGACCAATGGAGTGTGTTTGCCTTTAAACCAAGCGTGATTGTTGTGGCAGATGTGTGAGAGTGTATCAGCACATCAGAGGATGTGTGCGTGTGTGAGCATGTGTCTACATGGCGACAAAGCACAGGACATGCATATCTGGCTGCTCTCCTACCCAGTCGGGTGTGCGTGCACATGGATTTGGGAGTGCCTGCTTGCTCCAGTGTGTTCGTGCTTGCGTATGTGTGTTTTTGCATGAGTACATGCATGTGAACATGAGACATCAAGGGGTGCTAATTTATTCAAATGAGCTGGGGAGGATAACGAGAGGAGGGGTGAGGGGCGGAGGTGGTGTGAGTAGGGGGGCACCTTCTCCGACTGGAGGTTCATTTCTCCATTTCTCTTTTTTTCCTCTCCACTTCTTTTTTCAGATTCGCAAATGAGACTATTTGCATGGCTGAGAAGGAGCTAGGCTAGCGAGACAGGGGAGACAGATTATCAAGAGAAAGAAAAACATTGGAGCTGAGGAACACTGAGATTCTGAAACAGACAGAACACAAACAAAAACATACCATGCCACGACGATACCACCACTTCCAAGATGGCTGCCGCTGGAGGCATCCTCTGTGGGACCAACCTAGAGACCCGTTGCTCGTGCTCTGTAGTGGGTGACATACAAACACACTTTCTGACTTTGATTGTGTGTTGATCAAGGACAATGAGGAGAATTGAATTTGACCAGCTGAGTAAAGGATTAACATTCATCAATTTAATTTGAATATGTTTAAAGACCGAGTCAGGTGAATATGCTTTTGTTTTGTACAAAGATATTGATCAGAGATATCTAGTGACACCCAGTGGACACAATTAAAGATGTTATCATTAGAAGATCTACATTGCTGAAACTCTGCATATGCGGATTTTAACATTTTAAGTGGCGCTAACTAATTGGTTACTCCAAATCAAGGCGACGGCAAAAGCTTGCTTTGTCAAGACAGGATGACCAACCAGACTAAGTGGGCAATGGCAAGAGTCTGCTACACACTGCTTTTTCAGCCTGTTTTAGTAATATGGCTAACTCTATATTTGAAAGGGAATTTGCATAACTAAAGTAAAATATGATCTGAGGAGTGTCTTGCATTACCACCTAAACTGTTTTAGATTTTCCTCAAAGCAGTTACATATGATCCTAAAAAATCAAAATACCACAAACTAAACGACAAAGACCAAATATGGGGCCAGGTAGCATTATTCCAGGACAGGAGTACTGGTTGGAAATGAAGAAGTTGTCATGTGCAGTCTTCTGTGTGCACTTTGCATAATAAAAACTTCAAATCAACAGGGTACATTCACAACGCACATGCAGTATGTGGGGGGTTGAATATGGGCCACATGATAAACTGTTGCCCTGGAGTCCACGAACAGGTTGATCAAGCCATTGTTCTCTGCTATATAAACATGGTATAGCTATATTATTATATATTGCTATATTCCAGTTATTACAATAGTTGGCTTATCCTCGTCAACACAATAACAGACCTCTTGATGCAACTAAAGTCCCACAACATCGAGAGGTGTGTTAATTCAATACACACGCCAGATGGACAACAACAAGATGGGTGAGTACATATTGTATCCAGTCATTTAAAGTAATTTAGGAATACAGTGCAAGTAAAGTCATTTACAATTACTGTAGCAAGCTTCTGGCATTTGGAGGAGCAACATGTACCAGTAAGGGTTGAGCAAACATAAATAAGCTACTGTTTACACTCAAATCTACGCAGTTTTGGTCTGTTACATCACATCAAGTCAACAATAAACCGACACGAGAGAAAGAGTTGGCAGGTGTGTGAGGACGTTGTGGAGTTTAGCTGAAGGCAGACTTTCCATCTTGACCCTTTGTGCTTTGATCTTATCTTATTTCCCACACTTTAAAACACCTGCACCTATTACTGACTGCTTAACATGTTGCACTGACAGCCATGCATAAGCTCACACACAAACAACATGCATTGACAACTACATTAATGGAAATAAACTAAAATAGAAATAAGGAAAGCCCTCTATTTCTTCGTTTCTGAATAGAATTTACAAGCTGAATGAAGGGCGATTTAAGTGGCGAGTAGATTTGTCAACCCAAACTGCGACCAAAGCCAGCCGAGAGGAAACCACACCAACATTTGTTTGAAGGGCAACTCTGGCCATATTCTATATCTTTCAACAATCAACTGATCCTACTAACAATCACTACTGTACCTTTGTGCCAAAACTATTAAAATCAAATTAGTGCGCCACAATGTTCCAACTTGCTGAACATGAACATTGCATGAACATAAACAGTTGAATTTGTGTAGATCCTTCCTACAAGTGAAAGGCTGGAGAATCCACAACAAAGACCCAATAAAAATGTGTTAGAGTGTTTGTTAAAACTACCAGATTAAATATAAATACACACACATTCCTGACCAGTTGTTAAAGATGTATGTCTCCAGGAGGATCAAATGAGCTTTGAACTCATTTTGAGCATGAGGCTTGTAATGATATTAGATATAATATCTAAAAAAAATGTAGTACAAGTAGTTATAGCCTATGTTTTAACTTAAACCTGCAGTAAGACTTCAGAGACACAGTCTATAGCAAAAACAAATTCCTGTAAATGTTTAATGAACAATTAGTCATTTTTCAGCAGAACTTAAGAGCATAATTAGAATTGCCAAATTGTTTAGGGGCAAGCATTACAACTTAACAGACTGCACTAACTAGAAGAGAAGCTGTCACCAAAGTTAAGAACCAGGAGAGAAATAGCATAAATCTTTTCGTTTTGGGTCATCATGAAATGTGGAGGTCAACTTCTTGCTCATAAAAATGTTCCATCCTAAAGAGGGAAACATATTTCATCCAGTCTCATTCTCTTTGTTTACTTCAGTACCAGTAGCCATCCTCAATGCTTATGGGAACAGTAGCTGTAGCATTTGTTTCTGTGTTGTTCCACAAAATGCCCCCTGGTGCTGTGATGCTATCAGCTCCAGTGAACTGTGTGATAAATGGCTTCCCATGCTTACCTCAACTGAAGCCCATATGGAAAACAGGTGACCTGAGCACAACCGGTAAAACCGCCTGCTTTAGCGCTCGGCAGTTGGCTGTGTTAACTTTTACAGCTTGGTCTTTCAGGTTCCCTACAAATTCAGGAGTCTGAGTGGTGAGAGAAGGAGGTTGAGAGAGAGAGAGAGAGAGAGAGAGAGAGAGAGAGAGAGAGAGAGAGAGAGAGAGAGAGAGAGAGAGAGAGAGAGAGAGAGCAGGGGGTCCCTGGGACTCACCCAGTTGACAGCTCCTGTCTCTGCCTGTAACGACTTATTTATTCACGGATAATTAATCAGGCGCAGTTTTCTTGCGGTATGATTAATGCGCTTTGTCATCTGTGCTGCAGCGATGAAAATACAGCAGCACGGATGGCCCTGCTCGGCTTTAGTTGAAAAAAACGGGACGTCCTGTTTCAAGTAATGAATGGAACTGGATTTGGGTCCTCTCCGCAAACAAAACCACTTTGTAGACGACCGCCTGATATGTTTTATGGTGGTCTTCTACTGCCCATCTGATGGCCTATGTATGCCGATTTGGTGCGTCGATTAATTCATAGGGCCTCTATTTATGTTTTATTTTATCTCTGATGTAATCTGTAGCTTTAACATTTCTCACACTGTTGTCTGATAATATACGTGACAAACCTTTGATTGCATTTGCACATTTTTGACCTACCTATTCTTTCCCACACTATTTGGAGTTATTTGATCCCCTTCTCTGTGGTCAGCAGCTTTCACTTCCTCTCTGCCCGAGAGAAGTTGCAGTTTTCTCCCTGCGTTCATGCTGGTCTCATGACGCCCCTCTGTGGACGCTTTGGTTACTACAAGTCAAAGGACCCATATAAACATCTGCTTTTCTCTGTCGCTCATTATCTCAACGTGTTTGTCCAAACTCCCACAACTATTCCTGCCAGGCTTTTACAATACAACTCTATAAAACCTACAGTTGGCCCACTACAGCTGAAGAGTGTGTGAAAGACCCACGAAACATAATGCTGAGCTTGCTCCTTTTTGTATTTATTTATGTGTGTTAATTGTTGATGTTTTTTGTTCCATGTGTGATTTAAACGCAGCAATGAGTAAAGATAATAATTAACATGCAAATCAAATATATTTACTGAAATTGAGGGAAGTACTCAACTAAAACACGAGGAAGTCCATTTACAGGAAGCGTTTAACACGTGCCTGAAGTCAAAACCAGGGGAAGAAACAACAGACGTCAGCTCTCATTAAGAAGGAGGGACTGCACCTGAGAGGGGCGGGGCCTATCCAGGCAGAAGCTCAGGTTTCTTTCCTGCAAGAAGCATGATCACGTGGTTCTTCTGATGGGGATTTATGACAACACCATTTTGGTCTTCATGTTATACCTGTACCTAAAAGTATAGTTATTTTTATTTAATATATGTGGATCTTGTTAAAAGAGTTTTGTATAGTTATTTTATATTATATGTTTAAATATTTTTTAGTATTTTATATTTGAAACTTTATATTGTTATGCCATTTCTCTTGACTTGTAACCTGATTAGAGGAGCTGTTATTTGGTTGGTGCCAGAAAGTGTATTTATGTATTGATGTGAAATATTTCTAAATCCAGGTGGTCCAGAGCAAAATGAATCATCATAAAAATAGCAAGGTTACAAACACTTTATTAGTACAAAGCCTCATATCCGTACACACATAACAGCATTGTGGCACATTGCAGCACTCTCCTCGGTTCCTGGATGGTTTTGTTCAGTTTAAACGACTTCAGCATGTTTTGGCTGGAGAAAATAAAAAGGCAGTTTTCATTTTATCTATTAATAATTTTTTGTTTTGTTGTTTTTATATCATGCAAATGTCAACTATCAAAAATAGCTTGTTACATTTAACCTGCAAGAAAGTTAAATAAATTGATTTTTTAAATTATTTCTATAGCCCACAGAGGTCACTTTAGAGCTGGATTTCATTTCTCTTACCTTGGATTTGCCACAGTTGGCGATCTTGTTGCCTTTGGTGAAAAATAAGATAAAGAGATTAGTTCTTTCCAAAACTCCGAACTACAGTGCTTGTCTTTCACACATACATAAGATCATCTTCTCTTTCACACAGTTTTGTCCTCCGTGTCCTTGTATCAGACTCTTCAAATTCATATTTCTTGCTATTGTTGCTGCTCAGCTGTTGACTTACCTGCCAACAGAATGATGGAAAGGAACAAGATGATCCCGGCAAAGGCCAAACCCCCAATGCGTAGTGTATGGTAGTCTACATATTCACAAAGAACAACATCACCACACAATCACTGCCAGCTGATGACCCGCTTTGTCTTTCATTTACCTGCTGTACCCCTTTCCTTTGCTTTCATTCAAACCGAGTTAAGCTCTTTGCCTCTTTCCTTTTCACTCTACACAATCTAGCTCCCTCTATCGCTTACTCTATTTACCCATTTAACAATTATGTGTTGGCAGAAACCCCCTTTATCCATGGTCCTGCTTTCCTCATTCTCTTTTTAAGGCAGTGGCAGAAGTTAATATTGTAACTATTTTAAAGGTGCAGTTACTTACCGTATACAAAGTCGGAATCAAGGTCGATATCTGCACCTGAGGATAGAGAGGGAATGGACATAGGTTGAAAGAAATACAGTAAACATTAAGCAATTTTACCAAAACAAATCAATATTCTAATATATATATATATATATATTTTTTTTTTTACTTAATTAATTAGCCTATATTTAATTTATCCAATTCACTTGTAGTTATATAATACATTGTAGTGTATAATAAATCACCCCTGGCCAGATCCTCCATCAATTGAATTGTTTTCTGCTGCCACAACCAAATTTTCCCTTGGTGATGAATAAAGTATATTGTCTATCCTATCCATCCTAATACTGACACACTACCAGCAGAATGGCTCACTATATAACTAAGTTATGAAAATAGGTCATAATCAGTATTGGACTATTCCCTGACGATTCCCCTGCTGTTTTTTTAAATAGACAGCATGATATTTTTGGGGAAGTTGGAAATATTACAAATGTTCCAACGAATAAAGGCAATGTAATTTGTCAATAACACCAAACACTGTAACTAACTGATTTTGTTAACATGTGCGATCCTTAACTGTAAGGCTGCTGGACTCGCCCATGTTATTCAAAATACAGTTAGCAGTTAATGAGTCAAGCTTTCAGGTATGTTTTTGTTAAAAATCTAAATCAGAAAACGAGAATGACTTTGCAAATACTATCATGTCACTCAAAAGGTGTCATAATAAAGTGTCTCTGCCGCTCTTGTTCATAGATAATCAGCAGTTCAGGCGCTGGGTCGCTCACCCTGAGAAGACATGATGCCTGGTCGATTTGTGTTCTGTTGACAAAACTGGAGGGACATAACACAAAGAGTTAACAAAAGTAATGACGATAAAAGTATTCACCACCAAGTCTGGTATTCCGATTCGCAGGGAGGGATATTTGTGTGGATTTGGTTTCAATAGTCCCTCCTTTTAAATTACATTTGAGGCTTGCACAGGCTTATTTAAATTGGCTTATTCACTTTAGATGAGATGTAGTTGAAAGCTTGGAAACTCTATATGTCCTGATGAATTGCCTCACTGGGTTCCCCGACTACAGACTTAGGAGCAAAGTGATTGCGTTGCTCTTCACTAAGAACTTTAACGAGCTAATGGCAATATTGATCCTCATTCTACCCCCACCCTTTCTCTTGCCATTTTTTACACACACACACATACACACACACACACACACACACACACGCACACACACACACACACACACACAAGCTTCTCGTTTGATCTACATCTCCTGACCGATAATCATTGACTTACACAGATTAACAGACTAAAAATGCCCCTTGCTGTCTCCTTTGAGTTGAAGCATGCCAGTGTGAATTGTGGACTTCAGTGCTTTCATTTATTATGTGTCTGGGCCTTTTCAATGCACCACTGAGCAAAAGGGCATACCGGGACAGTTACTCATTAATATAATACGGCTCCAATAATCATTACCCCTTAACCTTGCAAGTTTGATAGAGGTTATGAATGGAGCAAGGAAGAATAGCGGCGGAGACACCCAGCTAATAATGCAGAATTGATACGCAGTGATTTTGGCAGAAAACCACACCAACCCTGACATGCAGCAATGCATCTATTATTAAATTATCTTAATTGGGTGCAATTAACAAGAACATTGATAACAGAGCACTGTCCGTCTCAACCCACTCACATTTGAACTTGTGTGCTTTTATATTTTGCCTCATTAACAATGGAGACACTTGGAAAGTTCAACTTTACATTGTGAGAATAACAATAAGTTATATTTGACATATAAATATTTGGTCTAGACCATCCAACATCTCAAAAACATGGGTTACCTTGGTAATCATCATTATATCAATGTATAGACAACGGAAATGCACACAGCTGACTAATTTTTACTTGCACATCTAATTTAATATTTGGTTCTGGAAATCAAGTGTTTACTTACCTGAGCAGCTGAAGGCTTCTGACCAGGTGTGTTTGTGTGTCTGTCTGTGCTAGGGGTAGGTACTCCCTCCCTAACAGATCTATCCTCTAACACACACACATTCACCTACCCACGCCCACAGCCTTACTTCAGTCGAGCCGTTCATTTACAGTCTCATAAAGTTTGTACTTTGCTGCCAATAAACAGCACATCTACCAACCTTTGGAATCACAGCGTAATGAGCAGAACATTACTGGCTCTGCTGGTAAGAAACACATTTTCAGATTCACAGCTCCAAGTAGCAGTTCATAACCTTGACTGACATTGAAAGAAAATTAGCAAATTGTTATCTAGTGCTGTTAAAGCAGTGGTGGGCAAACTACGGCCTGCGGGCCGTATGCGGCCTGCAGTAGTATTCTAATTATTCTAATGTAAAATAATATACATTTTTTTCTTTTTTTAAATAATAATTATAAGTTATAGTAAAGACCACTGTAGCACTTTTCCATTCCCCACTTGAGTTTTCAGAAGCACGATGACGGCAACAGACCAGCGTCTATGTATTGATGTTTCTTGTTGCTACAAGTTCGTACTACAAGAGTTTTAGAGTTGTAAAATTACTGACAGCTGCATCCAGCGTATTATTCCTCGGCATAATGAATGCACATCAGACCCACGGGACTGCGCCGCCGTGCACGCTCATATCATGTGACATACAGGGTTCAGCTGCCAGCTTCTTGCATTGAGCCCTCCTGTTACAATGAGTGGACGAAAAAAAAGAAGTCTACAGTGAGTGCCGAGTGTTTGTTGTATATTTTGTATATTTTTTTCACCGAACTACGATCAAACTCTGTATGTCTTATTTGACAAGAAACAATTGCGGTTCAAAGAAAACAATATCAGCCGCCACTTTTCCGCCGAGCATACTAATGCTGCGTTTACACCAAAAGCATTGCGAATTTGACACGCGGGTAGATTACATGCAAAATCAATGCACAGACACGAAAGATTGCGAAAAGGCAATTTTTGGACCAGGCAGTGCAATTAGCGCAGCGCATTTGACTTATGGCTTGAGCCAATCAGCGTTGAGGAGCTCCGCCCATCATCAACGTCGTCCTGGGGCTGCTGAATCCAACTGCTGCTGGTCGTAGCACTGGTAGCGGTTGTCATTCGATGATGTTGTGGGACTACGGATAATATTATCAACCCAGACACGATGGAGTTTGATGTTCCGACATGTGTGTAATTTAAACATACGTCTAGTATAACTAGTGGTTATTTCCATGGTGGATGACAGAAACGGTAACTGTTTAGTATGGATGTAAGCCACTGAGATAGGTCTCCATCTAATTTAACACAAAAACACATTATTGTGAATGGTCAGACAGTTTTATTTGTTTCTGCCAAAAGCACAACAGGTGGCTACACAACAAGGCCTCATGCGTAAAATAAAGAAAGCATTGAAGTGTTCAGCGGTCGTCTTTAAAACCCTTAGACTTAGACTGATGAAAGCCTGACCTTACAGGGCATTCACAAGGATTGGTCATTTGTTCTCTCGCTATGATTTGGCTTACGTGAAGCTACAATTAATGTAGTCGTGCATATAAATGATGTCAATTTTACATTTCATTTCTCTCAAAGTCAGCGTCAAAGGGTTTTCTCTCTTTCTCAGAAATGTAACACATGGCCACTCAAAGCCTGATGGCATCAGTGAGACTGAGCCAGCAAATTAATAGACAAACAAGAAAAAGAAAAGAAAGAGGATTAGTTGATTTGCGGCACTAGTGAGTATGCAGGTGAACTCATCATAGTTTGCTGGAGAATCCTGCCGGAGCCAGTGATGGAGCCATGAAGTAGATGTGTGGAGAAGAAGGCAGTGAGACAGCTGAAGCAAGAGCTCTCTCCATTTTGGATGTTTAAACACTGCAGTGGAGGAGCTCAAGCAGATACCTGCAAACCATTACTGTGCTCGGAGAGCTGTGGCAGTTGAGATTGTCTTCTATAAGGCTCATCACATTAACATGTAGAGATACACATGCGCTTGTGATATATACACAATCATATATTTATGTACAGCACTATATACCCACATGTGCACGCAAACCAACCATTCAAAGGTAGACCTAAATTATGTATATTTAACTGTATAGCTTATCTGTATTTATATCTTTTGATGTAATATATATGCATATATGTTATAATCCACATATGGCAAACATTATCCAGGACAACTGACAAAATAAACAACATATGACATACAGTGTTGTAAACACAAAAGGCATTAGATAGAAATACAAAACAAAGAACAGCAGACCACAGAACATTAAAACTTCTTATTAGGCTTCAAAGACAATCTGGTGTCGAAGGTGCTACTGGCTAAGACAAAAAACCGGAGTGAGAGATGGTCACAGAAAGGCACAGGAACGGACAAGAGCACTGAGCGACTGGCACGGTCACAATGGAGCACAACAGGCTAAAGGTGTCTCAGAGTCTCAACATTATATATGCAGTACATATTACAATTCTAAACATATAACTCCTCTCTTACTCTTATATAAACACTTATAATAAACACCCATTCCTTATATAATTTTAGAAGGCAGCTCAGTCCAGTGGAGTTGCCTCAGTTCTCTGCTGGAGGATCTTTGGCAGCCGCTGCAACTGAAAGTTCAAGGACAAGAAATTCAGTTGAAGCCCGGATGCAAAACATTAAACTGGTGACAGCCCTGCTGCTTGCTGAGAGTCGGTAATACACACAACATTTAAGATTGTGACATTTTTATAAAGAACACATGAGCTTCGTTTCTTACCATACTACTCAGTCCATTTAAGTTATGTATTTTCTTTTCTGTTATTCTTACTTTTGTATGAGCCAAAGATCTAAAATACCTATCTTTCTTTCTGTCTAAAATCTCAACCTTTGAAATAAGTTAAATGTAGAAGTTGAGTTAAATTCTTTCACTCTATTATTCTCTACTATTATATAATTTCGAAACCGACTGGCTTTCGGTTCGACAGCGTTGACGTTGCATTTTAAAAAAAATTCATTAAAGTATAGCAACTGGGAAATCGTTGGAGCATCTGCAAATACAACAGGGAGGGACATTAAAACAGTCCACGATTGCAACTACAATTAAAGGGACAGTTAACCCCAAAATCGGAAAATACATATATTTCCTCTTAACTATATTTGTCAATCTAGATTGTTTTGGTGTTGGTTGTTTTGCCTAGTTTTGGAGATGTTGGACATATATGTCTGCCTTCTTTTGCATATACATCTTGACCCATTCAAAATAATCCATAGACCTTGTTGTAAAAAGTGTAATGGAGGAACTATTGTTGGAATAAAATAGTTCCTCCATGAAACTGCCTGACAAGATCTGCTTTGAGCACCTTTAGTCAAGGGCCATATGGTCTAGTTATATTCCAGAGAAAATAGACATCACTACAGCCGAGATCTCTAAAACCAGGCAAATCATAGTAAAACACTCTAGATTCATCAATAGCACAACAGGTGAAATGTCCCTGAAATGTGAAGATATTTTGACACAAAAATGTAGAGGTGACAAAGTTGTCAACAACTGTTTGCCGATTGATTTCAATTCTTTACTGAGGTAAATTTAAACCTTGGAAGGTATGAAGTCAAACTTGAGATACCCCTTGGAGAAAGGTAAGCAGTTTCTTAAAGTGTATATAACTTGTATGTTCTTTTATACGAGCAAATGGCTCTCATCCTCTCCTGTGCAGGCACTCCTAAACTCAATTATGGATGTGTGTGTCGAGGTGAGCCAGAGGCGAGAGGAGCTGACTGAGTAGAAATGTGCATCTTACCCTTGGAGACAATCAGGTTCTCCTCCTGCGCCTCCTCATCTCTGGGGGCCCTGAAGAGATCATCCACAGGTTGGCATAGTAACCAAATCATGTTGCAAAACCAAGTCTTTGTTTGCTTGTTTGTCTTTTTTAATCAGAGAGACACTGACATACCTGGGCTTCTGGTTTATACTGCAGCGACATCGTCGACCTGGAAATTTGAGAAATCATGAGTTATATATATATATATATATATATATATATATATATATATATATATATATATATATATATATATATATATATATATATATATATATATATATATATAACTGTGTAGTATCTGTGTAGTATTTGTAGCAATGCATAGTGCACTTTATACACTCGGTGAAATTGATTGTGCAATACTCTGCTCATATTTGTGTGCCTTATTTCATATATTTTCGTATACTTGAGCATTTAAAGCAATGTGTTTTTTGGGGGGGATTTTTGCCTCAAATTTATTGTAATTCCGTGTGAAAGAAGGGCCGAGCAAAAGAAGTTTTTTATTGTACGGAGTAATTTTGTTATCTGTGTATATGACAATGAAATTATCTTGAATCTTGAATGTGATATATAAGTTATATAACTATAACGTAGAATATATATTTTATTTGATTGTAACAGTCATAAACATTGAGTATACATAATCAAATGACAGAGATATTGACTTACTGAGGATGAGAAGAATGCCCAGTGTGAACAACACCACGGCAAATGCCAATCCTCCAATCCTCAGGCTCTCATAGTCTACAGAAAAAGATGATGACAGAATGAGAGCGACAGGAGAAGGAAACTAAATTTAAATGTGCCATTCGTTATAAAGAGTATATTCATGTGTACACACCAGCCAGATCTTAAGGAAAATACAAATTTATTTACCATAAACAAATGGGTTTTCAACTGTCTTCTTGTCATCTGTAAACAAGTAATAGAAACCACATATTTAGAACCAATGAATTCATATTGTGTTAATGTGGTGCACAACACAACTAAAGACAAGTGAGACGTTAAATACATAAAATCCTGTGTCTCTGTGTGGATTTTCATTTCATGTTCCATGCAGAATGAGTCGTTTTACAACATAATAACTCTCTTTCTTCCTCCTGTAAAATGTAAAACAGTTTTTGATTCAGTTTCTTGAACTTGGAGGCAGTTACACAAATGTATCCAATCAAATGGCATTTGATGTAACCTCACCCATCATATTAGACAGGAGAGAAATATTTTAGGATGGTAGATAAGGTGAGTGTTTGGATTTCAGACATTTTTCTAAGGAATGTGGTTGAGTCTGAATTGTTCATTTAACCCTCATCCTCTTCCACCAACTGAAGGTAAATAGTTGTCTGCTGCAGCTTTGCATCATGTTTGTTCATTAATTAATTAGCCTTAACTGAATTTGTAAAATACTAGAACTTAATGCACCTTTTTTTTTAACTATACAGTAACCATAGTTCATTTGTCAAATGCTTGTCTGGCTCTACACAAAGAAAAAGATAATGCTAAGGAAACATTCATGGCATTACAAGTTCATATATTGTGTAATACAGATTCATTATCAGCTCCCTTTCCTCCAACAACCACTCTCATCTCCTTAGCAATGATTTCAACCTATAAAATAATCGAATCAACACTAGTTGGATCTGGCCCTTCTTGGCCTAATCCATACATCGGACTGCTCGCTGTAGAGCAATCCATAAACGTCTGATTTGATCTGGAAACCAATAGAGACAATATGTGGCTGTTCGGCCCGACATCAAGTGTACTCACCTGGCCCACTGCTCTCTGATACAGCTGAGAGGCAGCGAGGAAAGGAAGTGGTTCGAGTCAGAGGGTGGAAGAAAAACAGGAGAAATACAGGAATTTAGGTACAGTGGGAGATTGTGTGTGAGAAATGCATCAACACTGTATTTAACAAGCTCCAAGTGTCATACAAAAACAGGTCACAGCACATCATCTATTTGCACAGTGTCACTGTGTGAGCATGTGTTTATGTGTTTTATATTTAATTATACACCATAAGCAGACCTCACACACACAGTCAGTGACACAGCAGACCTGTGAAACCCAAACACAGCAGACCCAAAGCAGTCATTTATGTTTCGCCCACACCCGGAGAGTGCCGTCCTATGTCTGGCCACTCCCTGCCCCGACACTGCCTCCCTATGGACAGTTGTGTGCAGTTCAAGTATGTGGGAGCGTGTGAGTTGGGGAGGGGCGACTTACCAGCCACGCACACCAGGAGCGAAGAGAGGAACAGCAAAATAGTTTCCATGGCAACTGTTGACATATAGTAAGAAAGACGAAAGAAATGAAAAGGAGGATACAAAAAATACGTCTGTTTTAGAAAGACACACTATTCAAGCATAGATTTCCCTGAAACAATGAAAACACAAACAGTATATACTGCACACACAACACTAGCACACATTGAATATCGTTTGTGTGAAAGGGAGTCACATCAGACAGTACTGGCTATATCCATACCCCTGGAGTTTAACGGATATAAAAGGCCGACAGCTATAGTTTTTATCTTGCATGATGATCCAGATTGAAAGTCTAAACAGAAGAAACATAGTGTGTGAATAAGTAAATGTGTATTCAACATTCATTCAACTTTCTGATGGACAGGTTTTCAAAAGTCAGTGACTGCGTTCTCATTCTGGACATGTAACTAAATAGAACAATTGTGCAAATGCAGACTTGGTGGCAACAAGTCATAAATCAACATCTATGCAGTGCAAACAACGTTTCTGGCTTTGTAGTTATTTTACATCAACCTCTATGTCTCCCTCCTGTCTTTTTGAAAGCTGGCTTTTCTCAGTGTAATCTAGCAGGAGTATTGGAAGTGATGGTTCAATACAGATGTGTAACAATATTTGACAGCAATATCTTTGATGAAGCATGTCCAAGCTCCATAGTGAAGTATAACTGACAACTCTTCAGTAAAACAAGCCTTCAAGAGTCCAAAGATTTTCTTTAACTCAGCTCAAACTCTTGTTTGGCAATGCCATGGCTGCCTAAATACCATCTGACTGTCTCAGTGCTTATCAGTTACGACATATATTGCACTTAAATAAACAGAGTCCATTATAATCATTACAAGGGCTACCGACGTAGCATTCCTGCCCAGCTGTGGTTTGTATGTTGGCACTTTGTCTATTTGATTTGTGAGTCATCAAGCAATGACCTGCTAACAAGGACAATTATGAAATAATGTTAGGTCCATTAGACCAGTGGTTCTCAAATGAGGGTATGTGTACCGAAGGGACTCCAGGAGGTATGTAAGATTTGTAAAAAAAATATATTTAAAGTTAGCATCCATTTAAAAATCCTTAGAAATATCTTATTTAATAAATATTCAATAAAGATATAAGTGTAAGTTCATGAACAGAATTGTATATATTCTATATTAGTTTAAACTCTGACGGCACAGCGCTGTGTATTACATCTTTTTTTTAACCACAAAAGCTTTGCTTTGGTGAGGGCGAAATTGGCTGGAGAAATATTTTGTGCTTTACAAACGTAGCGATCAGGAAGTCAATGCCGAGAAGCTGGGATTTGGGGTGATGTGACGTCATCTGTTAAAACGAATAACTAAACAACAGTTTGTCCTGAATTTGACTAATTGTGACTGATGGAAAAAGAACAATAGTGTTTATTTCATAATCATTGACAAACTTAATTGTTTTCCGAGTCTCAACCCTGCATAATGCATTTTGAATTTCATGTCATATTCTCTTAAACAGAAGACTGTAAACATGTTAAACGAAAGTGAACCCTTTCAGGCCGCTAAGTTTACACACACACAGCGTGAACATCGGCCAAAAGCTTTTTTTGGTAAACTTCTCTGCAAGCTTGGGCAAAGCAGCCAGGAGGAGAGAAGATGAAAGACAAAGGAATGACTGATACTGAACTGAAGCTTCATTGTTCACCGTTATGAAATCGTTGAAGTTTTTCTCAAGGTCTTTTTATCCGTCAAGGTGGACGTGCTATGAAAAATAAGACTGATTTTTCAGAGTGGTATACTTTTAAAGTCTTGTTAAATCCAAACCCAAGAAACCTTTCTTATAAAAACATATCACTTTAGCTTATTTTACAAAGCCAGCATTAGCATGCCCTAAAAAGCTCTCCAAAAGGTGCGTGTATGTAAATGTGAGAACGGTTGTCTGTCTGTGTCCTCATCATCATTATTGAAAGATGGTCCATTGAAATGAAGTGTCCATTAGCTAACTATCAAAGTTCTCCATATGGGATTTTGATGAGAAACAACAAGTGTTCCACCAAACGTGAAAAGCTTGAAACTAATAACAGAAAACTTACTTTAGAAACATGGCAGCTACTAAGCCATTTACAAAATGTGCCCTAATAATGTTAAAGATAGTTCTGTCAATCTAATACTAACGGAGAAGCAGAACATGTGACGCCTATTGTGTTTCCTCTCACGAAGACACTTGGCATATATAAGACAGTGAGTGCTCAGGGTTGAGTGGCATGTTGGACATCTTCCACTGGTTCCACCAGAGATAGTCTGGGGTGAAAGTAAATCAATCAGTTAGATTTAAAACAATTTTTAAGAAAAAAAGAAGCAGACCTTTATACTGCAAAACTAAATGTGAAAGAAGTTATACATTGACAATAACTTCAATGTATAAGTTATTTTATAAGTTAAACAAAATACCTTGTTACCTGGTTTTAGAAATGTGGAAGCATTTTACAGATGAAAAAACAAAGTTGTCAGTCTTCTGGTTCGACTGTTGACACTGTTGCTAAATGCATTTAGACACCTTTCCCAATTCTGTAGAATAATTGTTTCAATAAAATGATCACTTGAGCTTGTTAAAACATACTTTTCTGACCCTTAGAATAAATAAGAAAATAATGAAATCACAGGTAACAATAAAACTGTAGGATGTAAAATGTATCTGGGTCAGTGTCACAAGTTTCTCCCGTGAGAATCATTTCAGGTGTTTGGCACCATGAAACTGCCAAATGTAGATGTTTCAAGCTGCTATTCAACGCCAGCCTTTCTTTACCCGACATCATACATGGCACCTGAGCAGTCTCTCCGTCTTTCCTTCACTGCAATATTCTTTAGCAAATATCAAGTTCCAGAGCCAGGCTCCTCTACAAGGAGAGGACAAGAAATGGGCAGGCAGGGTGTCTGTATTTGTTTGGGGAGGACAAGGAAATATCAGGCAGCAAGGCAGTTTTCTGGCATGTTAGAAAAGGGAATGACAAGGAAAGGGCAGGCTGAAAGACAGCAGGATGGAAGACGAGCTGAGAGGTACAGGGCATGCAGTGGTGACACTGTCTGAGAAGTAAGGGAAGTGGAAGGGCACACTGTTGTATGATAGTGGCATTTCCGAGATTCAATTCACGGAGCATTAAAAAGGAAGGTCAGGAAATGTGATGAGGCAAATGTGACAAATAAGGGAGCGGAAGAAAGAGGAGGCCAATCAAAGAGAAGACACAACCAAAAGCAAATGAGCCGTGAGACAATAAAAGGGAGCAAAGTGCTCCACAGTATCTGAGATCTGAACAACATATCAATTAAACCTCGGACATCAAACTACTTTGCAAATGTGTGGAGCCTCAGACAAGCTTGAGATCAGCGAGACACAGACGTCTAAAATTACAGTTTTACTGATGACTTCATAAAAACGTTGACAAAGTCACAAAAGAAAAAGATCCTTTTCTGTGCACAGTGAACAATGCAGTAAGGTCCTTCTCATTGGCTTGCTGTGCATGTTTCGCTGTCTGATTTCTGGGTGTGTCTCTCTTTAAATGCAAAATTTAAATGTAAGGTTGATTGGCATCATTGTGCCAAATCTCCCCCTTTCACTGTGTGAAACCAGTGTCACCAAACACATCTGTTTGGTGACCAATGACCATGAGGCTTTCATAGCAAGTATTACAACTAATTAAATGCAACAACCAAAAATCCTAGCATTATTTAAAAAAGATATTTGTTAAACACTAATATAATGTCAGGCACACTACTCCACAGGTTTCCATAACCTTGGTGTAAAAGCAACAACTTGGCCCTCTATCACCATGTTACGTCATACTGACAGGAACGTGCGTCGCTCCAGTGTCCAGTTATCTCCATGGTAACATTTTGCACCTGAATACAATTCTTGCGCCGAATGACAAATGGTGGCTGGAGTTTGCACATGAACAGGCGCCAGGAGTGTGGTACGCTGCTGTTCAGTCAGAATCAGTCATTTTCCACACGATCTCTACACATCCCTCAATAATTAAATGCGTCATCTTTAACCTAGTGATTGTAATTTTGGCGGCTTGCTCCGACAACAAAGACCGACCATATAACCTCTCCATTATCATGTGGCGGAATAACCTGTAATTCAAGGCTGGATGCGTGACGTCTGCGCATCCAGTTGTGCGTCGCTCAACCTGTGGATCAACTGATGGCGCATACAAACGAGCCTTGATGCGCCTTGCGCTTTGTGTGCGTGTGTGTGTGCGTGTGTGTGTGTGTGTGTGTGTGTGTGTGTGTGTGTGTATGTGTGTGTGCGCGCGCGCGCGTAGCCGTTTTCAGTCTAATAACAACGAAGACATCTCGCACGACACACGATATTTGGTTTTCAATTAACTATTACAGGCTTTGCAGTCAGATAAAGGGAATCGCCACGCTCCTTTTAGGACTTTGATTTGCATTTGCAATTTTTGTTTTTTTTGCAGCGCAACAGGGTTATAGTGATCAGTGCCAACAGACACACCCTCATTACATTTTCTGGAGCACTGATAAACAACAAGCAGTATGGCATCTCTGCAAACTGACGAGACCTCAGACCACGTCCAGGGGCGTGTAGCCTAAATATCGCAAACAGCTCGCATGTTGGCGTGAATTAAATTCCGTTAGAAATGTGCGTGATTGATCTTAACCTACTAATTACACGATGTATTTACAACGGACTGAGGTCAACATTAGCTAATACTAAATCCATTATTAAAATACGCGTTTTAAGCGATCTTTTGTGGCTATTCTCACGCCTCCTGATACAACAAAATAAGAAGGAGAATATCTAAGATATGAACTTACCGTTTGTTTCGCCAGCGGACCGTTTGTCAACTAACTGATATCCAGATTCAAAAAATCACACAACTTGTCTCACAAGGCTTTTTCGAAATATTACCATCTGCCAATATGTGCACACTGCTCACATCGACTTGTCCTGGAAAAAATAGATGTGATGGATAACAGTCTGACTCCTGAAAGAGAGTGACTACATTCTCTCTCTCTCTCTCTCTCTCTCTCTCTCTCTCTCTCTCTCTCTCTCTCTCTCTCTCTCTCTCTCTCTCTCTCTAAACTTGGAATGGATCAACTACAGAATAAGAATATTCCTTCATCTTTATTTTTTGAATGCTCAGTAAATAATGCAGTGATCCCAGATTAGAAACAGTACAATATGTTAAACAACATGGCCAATGCACATCAATATGACACACATACACATTGGCATACAATGTCAGAAGAACAATTTCTGAAAAACTTCACAGTGTGAGTATAAGGGGAGGTTTAGTTGCATGTTCAGAATGAAAGTTCTATAACAGGGACAAGGATACTTGCTTGCTTTCCTCACAAAGTAAATATAAATTGACCTTTTTTAATTTTAATATGGTTTATTAGTTAATAGTTAAAATAGAAAAACCTGAGATGCATTTCTGAGGAAAACACACACCTCACCACACACCCCTCTGCGATCATGAATATTTTTGTATAGTATCAATTTGAAAACAAACAAAAAAGATCAGAGTGGTTTGTGTTTCATTGGCACAGGACACATACAAGAAGGGTCAGCCGTCTTGAAAGCTTGCTTCGCAAAAAGTTAAACACGAGTATCCTGTGTAGCTGTGACACCAAGAAGGAGAAGAATAAAATCAAGAATGCAAGACTGAAGTCAGTGCATTGATCAATGTGTGCCAACAATCAGGTTCAGGTAGTACACATTGCTTCCGACTGACAGAGGATGAAAAGTATAGATAATGTAGAACACAAGACAGAAGTCCTGCGTTCACGTTGTGCAATTTATCGTGTTGATATCCGCTACGCCTGTTCTCCTGAGTGCCTTTCTGTCTCTAAATATCTTCTTATCGATTCCATCGTAAATCCATCAACGTTTCAACTTCATAATGCAAGGTTCAGTGGGGAACGTGGTGGCGCAGTTGACAATCAGGAGAGAAAGGGACATCATTATATCTCTCTCTGTAGGAGGAACAGAAAGGAAGAAGATGGTGAAAACCTGTAGCATTAATCTAAATGCATCAAAATCATTTGGATGTCAAACACATCCTCTTACAGTGTTTATTCAGTTGTTTTGTTTTGTATATCTTCACCTGCATATTGCTATAGATCCACGGCAGAACACTATTGACTTTGGTGTAAACGCCAGGCTTGTTCTTTTCACCACAGCCAGATCCCCAGCTGGTGATCCCCATCAGGTACCAACGCTTTGCTATCCGACACACCAGAGGTCCACCGCTGTCACCCTGTAATAGTTCATACAAGTTTTACTCTAAAGCTTGCTGGATGTTAAAGGCACAATACATATTCATCTGATTACTGTAAACCTGTTCCCTGTCGTTTACCGCTCACCTGACAGGAGTCTTTGCCTCCGCTCAGGTCCCCAGCACATAACATGTGCTTGGTCACAAGGCCTCCATACACATAGCGACCGTTACACACACGTGTATCTATGATTTTCACAATAACTTCCATCAGATCTCTGGAGACTGTACCTTAATGGGAGAAAACAAAATCCTCAATCATTTTGATGACAAGAAAGAAAAATAAGTCAGGAAGATTAACTGAATAAACGGGAGGAACTTTACATTGAGCTTGTCTGATTAATCAGGGGTTGTGCATTCATATTTCCTGTGTTGTTTGAGAGCTGTCATTCTGCACCTGCTCATCAGCCAATATAAAGGTATTTAGGTCTATCTTTCTTCTTTACTGTCAGTCTCCATATATAGAGGAAAGGCATTAGTTACTCTTTGATAAATCATCCATGTTCCTGTTGGGGTCCAGACTTTCGTCTGCCTGTACTTCCTCTGATGACATGAGATCTGCCTGGTGTTTATACTGCCTGACCGCTCTTGCTCTCTGGTAAGCATGCAGGTGTGCTCTGATCTGGTCTCTACTCATCCTCACCTGATATGCAGCTGACCACATCTGTTTGCCTGTTTCCATAAGGAACGTTGTACTTTTAGAGTTACCTGAAGCTTTTTCAGCTTTAAAAGTGTACTACGGCCAAATAAATATTCATCAATATTCCAGTCGGTTTGTGGGTAAAGAACAATTAATTATTATGAGACCCAAGACAAACCTTTACAAAAAAACATGTACAGGGCTTCTGTAGAATGGGACAATTATAATTATTATAATAAATCAACTAGGGCATACACTAAATGCAGATCCATGTCTGCTACAGTGGAAGCTGATCCAATAAACTTAGCTATAAACCTTATTATATAATTTGTTACATTTCTAGTAAACTCAGCTCCATATTCCAGTTTACCTGATCCGGCTTCGGTGGTGCCAAAACCTGAGGTCCAGCAATCGGCTCCAGGGGGAACATTCAGGTTAGTAGTTGGCAGACAAGCTGGCTGGACCTTAGCTGGAAAACACAAAAAGACATGTTTAACTTTGACAAACACAGCGGCAGGTGTTCTTAAAAGGATAGTGCTGTAGACAGATGCACAAACACAAACACACAGCACTGGGCTAATCAGATTAACAGGATGGCTGTGGACTCAATGCAGTTTTTAAAAGCTGAGGCTGAACAGCAAAAGAAAAACACTTCCATGGCAGTAGCTGTTTTAGTTTTTCCATATGACACAATGTTGGAAGGATTTAAAAAATGTGCGACTTGTCAAAGGACATTTCAGATTTTAACCATGACAGCTAAAAAGGTGCTGACCTTAAAACCAAATTCTGACCACGGCCTCAATAATAAATGAAGGATGAACATCACACTTTGTTTTAATAAAATGAAGATATGACTAACCATTGAAGCTAACTGGAGATTTGAGTTTGAGCAGAGCGACGTCCTGGTCATTGGTTTCGCTGTCGTAGTTCTCACTAAGTATGATCCTCTGAACCAAGTAGGCCTTAGGCAGGTCATCCAGAGACACAAATCCAAAATACACTCTCCAGTTTTCCGCCAAGAGAGAAAAGGCATTGCTTCTGTGACACAGAAAAAAGACCGTTGAATGAAAACCAGTAGGCTCATATCTTTATGGAAACGGGGCTTATATATTCAGAATAGAAAACTTTGAATCTTTGCATTGTGCATTTGAAAATGCATTAGTTCGACAACATGTATTTTCGTCTTTCAATGCAGCATGGATACTGGAACACAAATAAATTTACATTACTATGTTATAGGGAATGTGCCAAGACAGACTTTCTCCAGCAGTCAGTCACCTTGGAAAGCAGTGGGCAGCGGTTAGCACATAGTACGGAGCGATCAGGACTCCTCCGCAGATGTGGTTTCCTTTATAATGCAGTGACACCTGCCAAGGCCACTGACCCTCCTTAGCTTCGCTGCCCCCAATAATCCGGGCTGTAGACTGCTGCTGACCGCAATCTGCAAAGGTAAGACAATGTTAAATACTGTAGATAAAAGAAACACCTAAAACATCCTGAAATAAGAATGAGAGGTAATTCAATATTTTGGGAGTTTCAGTTAAAAGGTGCTGCTAAAATGATCATTGTTTGTCAACTTTACCAAACAAAAAGGGTTATTATTTTGTAGTTTCGACATGACATATTTTTGTGACAAATATGTTTTATATTGGCTAAAAGCATAACGCAAATGCATAACACTAGTTTAATTCAGAAGTAAGATTCAAACAAGGTAAGTCATGATTTCATAACATTTTTAAATGATCAAACATATTAGCCAGTGTCAATGTCAAGTGATATTGACCAATAACTGATGTTTTCAGACAGTTGGAATTGTAGTCATAATTATACCGTGTGTGTAAGACAGGGACAGAAAAAGAGAGAGGGTGACTGTGTGTGACATATGCCTTTAGGAACAGATGGACGCTCCTTACCCACACACTGCAGGGAGACAGTCTTCTGGTCTGGACAGGATGAACTGCATAGTGAGAAAAACATGTCAGTTATCATGGGTACATGCAGTAATCCAATGTGCACCTTTCTGCTAAAGTGTTTTAAATGAATAAAAAAGCTGAAAATTAGTCGCTTTGGTCTTATTCGACTAGGATTTCTTTTGTTGATTAAGACTTATCATCTCTGTCAAATACACTATTTAAAGTTGTGCTTTTCTGTTATTCTTTGTGGAGAAACTCAGTTTTACAGATCTGTCGATTAATTTAACTACTTGATTAGTTGTCCAAAAAAGTACATGTGTCAGAACTGTTTTGGTCAAGGACGAATCCACAAACAACTAGATTGTTTACCTGACACTAACATGTCCCTGGATGAAGGAAGATGAGCTGCTGGTCAGTGTTAAACCAATGGACTCCTGGGATGTAATTGCTTTGGTGACATGGGACCTGGAGACAAAGGGAAAAGTAGTTCAGGAAGCTAAAGAGATAAACTTGCACATACACAGATCATTTTTATCGAAATAATGCGCGATTGAGTCTGGAAACTCATTCTGCTTCTGTCACACCGAGACACCCCGAGGACACCCTGTGGAGAATCAATTCAACTCTAAACACACAGCAGCAGGTGAGAAGAAATGAGCTGGATCAGAGGCTAAATTATACACTGGGTCTGGCAAAATGACTGGAAAAATCCCTTCATTGAAGCCTGAGCTCGGTTCTCCATCTGCTGCTACTGCTACTGATCCAAGACTATTTTACATGTTGACAAAATTTTAATTGAGTTATGGGTAATCATTCTTTACCCTTTAAATCCCAGTTGTCTGCAGGTCAGGTCAGCAGAGGTCTTGTCCCAGTCTTTGGAGCACACTGGTAAGAAGCGGCCATCTTTTGATGTTCTGACCTTTAGACTGTTGTCCTTGTCAAACCTCACTGGAGAAAACAAAAGACAGTATTTGGCCTGTGTGCTGTTGTTGTTGCAACTATAAACAATTATAGTAAAAACAATGTGAAAAATGTGAAAGAAATTAGCTTCACTTGGCAAGACTCGTCAAATGCAAGCACAAAAATAAAGTTTCTTCTACTGTTTCAGTTCTGTCTCTTGTTAATACTCATACTAAATCCACAAGCCTACTAATATTATACCCATCACCAAACCAATCACAACAGCCTATTTTTCATTTGTCTATGCCTCTTCTTGTTCTAGTAAGGTCTATACGTGTTTGTGTTTGTGTGTGTGTGTGTGTGTGTGTGTGTGTGTGTGTGTGTGTGTGTGTGTGTGTGTGTGTTTGTGTGTGTGGTGGGAGGTGGGGGGGCTACTCACCACAGTCTGCTTCGTCAGAGCCCAGTTTGCAGTCACTTATTCCATCACATTGGACAGTATTGTTGGGGCAGGTGTCGTAACTTGGTAAAGGCTGATTTGAATTTTTATCATCATTGATCTCGTTGTGGAGGATTGCTGCTGTTACCAACCGGGTGCCAAACTGGACTGTTGTTGGGGTAGAAATGAGTGTGGGTGAATAGAGGGAGAGTGTGCCTTTATTGTTATAATGAACTAAAACAAAATTACACAAAATAAAACATTTAAAATGCAACTTAAATGACTACATTACCTCTGTCTCTTTCACTTAATGAATATCAGTTCAATATGTGTCATTACTTTTAATTCATTCATCCAAAGGTAATCAAATGTATTATTATTATTATTGTTATTTTCATCAAATTTGTTAGTGACAACCAATATGTTATGAATGCCAACAAAGATCTATGGAAATTGAAAAAAACAACAGGCTAACTTAATAAAAAGCTTCATAAAAAATGAATATACTAGAGGAGGGTACTCAAACATGTTTTGAAGAAGCTGCCAACCTAAAGGATTGTTCTTTTTAATCTTTGAATAAAACATTATATAGCAGCAATGCATATGTTTTGTTCTGTCATACAATCCCTTTTAAAAAAAAATGCATATTATCAAAAACAAAACCAAGAACTACAAATAATGTGACTAATAGACACATTGTATGCACATTATTAAGAAATGATTATTAATTAAGACTCATGCATGACAATGTTCAGTGGTCTATGGATAAACCCAGTGTACCTCCAAGCCAGATGGACAGTGCTAGCAGTCCCAGCACCAGTAGAGTTCCCCCTGACCCTCCGTACCACTTGGCATTACCATCGCAGCATCTCCTCTTCTTTCTGCTGGCGGCTGGACAAAGACAATACACAAACAAATACACAAACACATATAAATAATACTTGGGTCAGTCTCCATTTGTTTTGCGACTACACCTGCATCCATTGTAGTCTGAGGAAAATGAGCTGCGGATACTACTCACGTATGCTTGACTGTGGGACTTGGTTAACAACCACAGGTGGTAAATACTGGGGGGCGTATTGTGGATAGGCGGAGGGTGTCTGGCCTAGACCCCCGCCATAGACCACCTCCTCGTAGGACTTGAGGGGAGGCAGGGTGTGCACAGCAACAGAGTAAGGAGCGGGCTCGTTCTGTGAGGAAAAACAGAAAAGACGGAGGGAAAGTAAATAACTACAAGCGAGAAGTCATGTTTAAAATAAACCCCAAATTGAAAAAACATGTGCTATGGAGTCTTTCTCCAATGTGTCCTCCAATACATTTGGGAACAAGACACCATGCTATATGTAGGTATATGATTTCAGTAAATAGATGGACGATAAACAGGCAAAAGACCAGAGAGGCAAATCGTTGGGATGTTTTTGTTTGTCAGGACTGAGCATGGAGCCTATTGTTCTCCATGCAATCCAAACACTATTATGAGGCATGTTTGAATCCACAGTTGAGTAGCAACCTTACCCACAAAGACAGGTAATGTATCCTGGAAAAGATCAGGTTTTAACAATTCATTTCATAATTGATCTGTCCATGCTATCGCTGCCCTTTTTGATTCACAGCTCCAAGAAGCAATATCAAGAAGTATGCTAAAATTAGTTTTTTTTGTGGTAACAGCACTTTTATCCATTCGGCTAAAGCTCAATATGAGCTCACTGTAAATTACTCATGATAACTGGATAAATAGGTTAGTTAGACTCTCTCCATGGTTAAACAATGGCCTCGAAGAAGATATGTCTGTATCTGTGTATCTCTGTCTTTCTCCCATGAATATGAAAGAACAGGGTCCAGAAGAGTCAGTGAGTAGGTAAAGAGGAATACGCTTCCTTTGGCTTACGTGGGAATATAAAACATGTGTTCTCAGAAATAGTTTGACATTTTGGGAAATGCACTTGTTTAATTTCTTGCCAAAAGTTACATGAGAAGGTTGATACCACTATTGTGTCTTTGGGCAAACTATGTAGCTCGGGTGAGCAGCTGGTTAGTTTAGCCTAGCTATTTCCAAATCTAGCAATATCTGCACACCTGCACTTCTAAAGCTCACTAATTCATCTGGACACAACCACTTGGTGTAAAAACAATAGTGTAACTGGAGACTACTGTATGCAATATGTTTTGGCCAGGGACAGTAAGTTCATGTCTGAGTTCAAACAATGAAATATGTATTAGTTAGCTTTATAGATGCTGCATTTGGTTACGTTACCAGTCTTTGTAATGAGCTAATAAAACCAGCTGCTGGCTCTAGCTATATATTTACCATAGAAACGTGAAAGTGGTTTTGTTATTTCATCTTAGTCTTAGCAAAAAAAAGCTATTTATTTTATTTAAATTTAAATTGAGACAATACATTGAACTGTATACTTGCGGTATGCACTCATTCTAGTGCTATGCTGTGTATGTGGAATGCAACTTTGGATAATTAGTAATGAATCTTAGCAAATGGAGAATGTTGTGTTAACTTGTTTGTCCACAATGTGGCCTGAACACACATGCCTTACCAGAAAGTTACAAAGCAAGGAGGTTTATGGTGAGTCATTGCCATCCCTTCTGCTCTCCTTACAATTAAAGCATGGCCAATGGCCAATGAGCTATTGTAAGCCACAGCAATAATCGCTGAGGTTACAGCTTCATAAACAGGGAAAAATAACCTTTGTAAAAAAAAGAGAAAGGGATTAATCTATTGAGGCGACACGTACTATGGATGGACTCTGGATGTGAAAAGTGTTCCTGAGATCATTTCTATTGCAAACTCATCAGGTTTCAAAAAAATATGCCTATCGGCAGAACACGCCCCACTTAATTGAAAATGTTTGAGCTGTAACAGGTAGATGAGCGGGTTTATTATATTTCCCAGCAGAGTACTGTACTTGGATCAACTTGCCTTTTGGCCATTATCATGAAGAAATACTGGAAAAACATGAAAGGTTAGAGGTTTCACATTTTACTTTGACAAGAACTGAAAATATTAAGTTACAAAGATCCTCGACATGAAACTAAGGTGTATCTTTATGTTTGTCTGTAGGGCCTAAAAGGAATCAAGGCAGATACAAGTCAGATCAGTTCATTACATCATAACATTTAATGATCTGAGCTTGAATGCAACCAAAACAAATCAGAAAGATCCCTCTTCCACTAAACAGAACAATCTGTCAATAAAAACCTCCAACCAGTTATTTCTTGCTAATTAAATACATTGTTTACTTGTTATAGTCAAATGTATTTATAAACCTAAAATTATCAGCTAATTTGAAAATCTGCTTAACACCCAATATCCCTTCAGCCTTGATTAAGATTAGGAAACACTCCTTACTTAGTTAATTGCAATTGGAGGAGTAAAACATATTCAATGAAAACCACAACATTTTAGATTCCTTTAGATAAACCCAAATTTAAATAATGTAAACACCCATTGGTTTATCAGATCCATTAGGATTAATTGGATTAAATAAAAAAATAAATACAAAAAGAGTTTCAAGCATGAGCAAAAGTTTTGACTATTAGAAATTTTAGAAAAAAAATCTATATTAAATATATCTTCATCCCTGCTGCCTGGCAGGTACATTTAAATCAGCCTGTTAACCCTGCAATGGACAACACAAGTGTACAGACACCCAAATACACCCAATGAAACTCAAAAAGAGCAAACAGAGTGGGAGATAAATGGATCAAGAGCCACCATTTCGAGTGCATGACAGGTGAGATTTTATCGAGGAAGACTATTGATTTAAGGAAGGTTGAAGTTAGAGAAGAGGACAAGCGACACAACTGTAGCCCAAAGAAGGAGTTTTTTGTTAGAAGAGAAAGACAACAGAAGAACTTACCGTGTATTGATTTGCCATCGCACTCAGGTCAGCAAAGCGTGGACAGTGGAGGTGAGCGCAGGTGGGTGTAGATTCTTCAGCTGGACGTTCACTTGGTTAAAGCATGGTGGTGCAACGTCGCTCCTTTGTATTTTCTTCTCCTCTCTACTCTACTGTGTGTTTGTCACTGACCTTCATCCAAGCAAGAACAGGTCTGCCTTCCCTGCCTGACACCTCCCACATTCAGCAGCCACCTTTCTCTCAGACTTCCATTCTCCTACTCACTGAGACGGGTGTGCCCAGTGCACCAGATTCCCACCTGCTAGACCGGTTTTGTGGCAGGCCAAGACTGTCAAAGCTTGTGTTGCAGTGTTACGCTCCATTGTGGCTCAAATGACGCCCGCTGAGCTGTCAGGGCCCTGAACCCTGAATGTCTTCTCCACCACAGAGAGAGAACTTTACTTCTTATCCCATCACATTTGTATTCCACATTATTTCCACTTAATGCAGTATGAGTTGTCTGTGAAGTTCACAATATGCTCACAGGCCGTATCAGGAAATGCTGGAGAAAATAAAAGCTCTGTCATTGAATCCTGGAAATAAAGGTAATGATTAATGCGTGTTCAAATTTGTAAATGAGCCACTCATGCGTGGCCCTTTTTGAGTGTTTCCATGAACTTCAATCTGTGAATTGGACGCCACTGCAAATGGGCAGCATCTTGGCCTTCCACACTGCAATATCTTTCCACAAACAGATCTCCAATGTTGCTTCTGGAAACTTTCGGCGCTGCCTTCCTCTGATTTCTTAATTTCACTTCTGTGTTCACTTTTAGATTCACTTTCTGAATGTTCACTACCTTTGTCTCTCAGCCCCGAATGCCTCTCCAGTTTGGCATATTCACTTTTTTTCAGCTGCTGTCGCTTGAGACAATACATCTCTTGGCCCCCGAGGATTTCCATTCCCTGCCTATTTGCATAATGTCTGATTAACCAGTACGTGTCAAGGTCTGGAAATTCAACACTGTGTCTTCTTCTGTAAACTTCCCACAGCTTACAGGAGCTTCTCAGTCTGTCGTCTTCCTACATCTTTCATGTTGACAAAATATATTGCCAGGAACAATGTAGCTGGTGGGTGCTGTGTGATAAGGGGCACTTGTGACTCTATTGACTTGGTGCTGATTTTGTGAAGAAAACAACATACAAAACAACACATAATTATTAATATGGGTCATTGAGGTGCCCCAGTGGTCTAAGACGCATACCCCATAACCACAAAGATCCAGATTTGAACCTTGATCAGGAACTTAGTAGCGCATCTTCCTCCAACCTCTCTCTCTCCATATTTCCTTTGTCAAAAACTATAACACACATTAAAATAAAATCTAACCAAAATATATAAAACCATGATAGAGAGAGACAGATCCTATTCATTCATAATATTAAAGTTTTGAAATACAGTGCTGAGTTGCAAGACCTTAAACATTCAGACAAACTGTGAGTCTTTGTGTGGGTCCTTTTAAAGTTGATCATTACTGAGTTTATGAGAAGCACTCCAAGAGTCAATGTGAATATGTAATGGTCACCTTGAGGTTGATATTCTACACAGTCATCCTCTGTGTATGTGTCCACTCCTCACATACCAAGTGACTCGTAAGAGAAGTCCTCTTTGTTAACACCAGCAGATGATCTCTGACATTTAAGTGGCGTCCCACAGTTCCGATTTAGTCAGCAGCTCTCTGTCCCTCTGCAAGACAGAAACCAAAAAGTGACTCTAGTTAACTCGTGATTAGCTCTGTTTGCAGTTTTCAGGAATCAAAACTTGAAGAGTCTCATGTGAAAAGGAGGTGTGAAACAAAGAGGGGAACTGTTGCAACATGTTTGGCTATGATTAAGAGAAAAGTACTTTCTCAGAATCCAAACCATATTTACACAAATTCAAGTATTAGACTTAGAGTATAATAATAAAAGTAAAACTTAATTTAAGCAAAAAGTAAAGCAAATTATCAACTAATAATTGACTTCTCCCCCTGAGAAGCATCGTTATGTACAGTATGTTAATAACTTTATTCAGTTCAACGGGTCTGATTACAAACATTAGGTCAGTATTTAAACAGCAAGAGTTTAGGACAAATGTCTCGGACGGTTGCAAACATTGTACTTAGTTACAAATCAAGGTCACGGGAGAGACGTGGCTAAAGGCTGGCACTGTTGTAATGTAAACCAAAAAAAAATCCTACCCTCAGGTACCTTTATATCACTTGTTTCCTTTTAAAGTCTTACAAAATGTTGAACTGATGTGTTTCAGACTCAGTAAGGTGTTGAGATAAAGTTCCATGGTCAGCGTAGTGTGTCAAGACAAGAGATACAGATATTCCACTTACGTTTTTTATAAAGGTCGAGCCTGCCCCACGATGTCACAAATCAAGTAATGGTTTACCTTTTTCATGTTTATTTTGCTTTTCAAACATATTTGTCTAAATTACCCCAGAAGAAATATGTATTTGTTGTTGTCCTATCCACTAAGGCTTAGAGTCTAAGCCATATATTCCATTGCACTTTGCAAAAACCGCCTGCAACCAACCACAACTGAGGTTTTGAAGACAGATTATTACAGGAAAAGATTTTTTTTAAAAGGCACGTACACACAAACTAAAAAGAAACAAATAAAGACAATATGCAACTGCTACATGTGCGGATTGTATATTTTTCAATATGAAAACTAAGAAGTGAAACAAATAATGTATAAAAACCACAGAATGCCCTTCTTATCAAACTTTTGTCTCCAATCACAAAAAGTGAAAGGGGAATCCCTAAACGCTTCCCTTTTCTTGTGTGTGAGCCACGTATTGTACAGCAATTCATTGTACACCGTAAACCTGCCGAGAGGGGGGAAAGAGGAAAAGAAAAAGAGGAAGGCAAACATTTGATGAGAGAGACGGGAGAGATGAAACTAGCAGCAGCGTCACTGATGTAGTCGCAACAGGAAGTGCATCACGCGAGAGGGAGGGGGGTTTAGCAAGAGTGGAAGATATTTTGGAGATCCGTGTACATAATTAGGCAAAAACAAGCGGCTTCTTCTTATTTCTTCCAGAGACGAACAGACACCACTTCAGTGAGAGACAAGCTGCTTCCTCGCTGAATACATTCGTTGACATTTTCATGTGAATCTGAACTGCTACACAGACTCGCTGTAGAGGAAAGATGTTTCTACAGACTGATTTGCTTCACTGATGATTGGAATAAGGGACTTTTTGGTGCCTACTGAGTGGAATACGACTGTATGGCGATATCTCTCCAGATACCAGACATGGATATGAGAAATAAGACACCACTTCTTGTCTTCCTGATTGTCTACATAAACTGTGTGTCAGGTAATTAACACTTTTAATACACAATATCTTAAGTCTGTTTTATTTATCCTGTCTTGTATTTAAATTATTTTTTTTTAATTATCTTCACTTTTGTGAAATTCACATGACTGGAATTGTGAATGTGAAATACTAAAACTCAAATACAGACATTTTGTAAAATGTGTAGTTGTTCCAATGAAACTGTCTTTCTAATGTTTACAATATGGCTTCCATCATGAAAGTGTCAGGTAGAAAAAAAGAGAATTACATGGGAAATGTATCGCGCAAAATGATCTGTTCCACTCAGGTGAATGAAGGATAATGGGTGAAAGTCTGTTCCCTTTACAACAGCCTGCAGTGTCATTATCATTAGAGATCCCATAAATGATTTGCAAGATCGCGGCGCCTTTTTCGTCAGCCAGACTTCCTTTTATGTTTTGCTGCCCACATCCTTCCATTGTAACAAAATAATATGTACAGTATTGAGCATTTGCTCAGAAAGGTGTATGATTTTACAGTCTGGAATCTGTAAACAGTCCAAATGTCATCTCCCTTGACCACTCAAAAACTGTTTGTTTTTCTTCATTTAAATGAATGTAAATGTTTGTGTAATACTCCACACTGAATATTCATGAGAACTTACCCCTTTACTATGGCAGGACTGGACATCCCTCAGCCTGACAAACTGGTTGTGAATATTTTGGATGGGGAGATAATCGTACATTGGAGACATCCTGCGGACGCCCCATCAAACTCCCAGTACAATGTACAAATGGCAAAGTATGTTTAACTTTTTATTTCACAGTTACATTGTAAACTTTGTTAACAAATGTCCTATTATTTCGAACTTCAAATTCAGAGCATTCTGTACTTTTCTTTCTTCACATCTACACCATATACAGTGTTATTTTTGCCACTTGGTTCTTCTTTTTATCATATCCCTCTGCTTCCAGTTTGTGACTGGTGTTTTCTGTCCACCAGGTACACTGGGGAATGGGCCATAGTGGCCAGCTGCACCGAGATCAAACATACCTACTGCCACGTTAGCAACCTTGTAGATGACTACCACTCTGCTTACAAGGTCAGAGTTCAGCTGGTTGCAGGAGATGACGTGTCTGTATGGAAACACAAGAAATTTCTCCCAAATACAAGTACGAGTAGTTGTCAGTTTGGTCTAACCTCAGTGTACCATGGTTAATACATTATATTTTTGCTATAGGTTCGTTTTCTAACCTCTCTGTGGTCTCACAGGCGAATTGCAGCCTCCCTCATTCACTTTGTGGGCAACTTCCAGCACTCTGACGGTTTATGTTCACCAAAAACCCATTCTGAAAAAACTCTTTCCTTTTGGGCTCACTTACACCATATACCTGGAGGAGAGAGGACCACATAAAAAGGTATTATGTCAAATAATTTAAGGCAGCGCCCATGCCAAACCATCAATAAAATTAAAAACAGAAGCCATACAATGCCTTAACCTGCGTAGTAATTAAATTTCCACCCTACAGAACACGACAGCATACCTGAAAGATGACGTGGGGGAGGATCAGAGAACTAAGTCTTTCAGTTCTCTACGCTGGGGGCAAGAGTACTGTGTCAGCATCAAAGTAGAGGGCATTGGATCTCTGTCCACCAGCAGTGTGTCCCCAAAACAGTGTCTGCTGCTACCAGAGCGAGGTAAGCAAAACACTGGCATGATATTAGATAGTTTAGTGGATGTATTTAAGTGAAACAAAAAAGTACATAATGCATTCACAGATTGATGAATCTTTTTTTCTCATCATAAAAAAATGTCAACTCAAATAAATCTAACAATAAAATAAATATGAGACATATTCATATGTCAATTGTCCCAACAGGAAGGGCACAAAATTACAAAAAAGAAACCTTCTTACTTTTTCTTTTTCCCTTCCAGAATGGTTCAGCATTGCTGTGTCATCTTTAACTATTCTGGGTGTGCTGGCCAGCATCGGTATCATGGCAACCATTCTTCTGTGCTACCTAAGACGTCCAGGAAAAACACCCGCAGCATTGGTAAGTACATACAAAAGAACAAATAATGGGGCAAATTAGAGTAATGCAAACTTTTGCTGTCAACGTGAGGAAAACAGAACCAAAAGGTTGTTTTAGTTGCATCGCATTCTTCATATTAGCCTTGCCTTTGTTCCTGAACATGATTTTGTGAAACAATAAATAATACAACAACCTCTGTCTTCTTGCTTCTCCCCCCAGAAATCGACTCCAAGTGGCTGGCTTCCACTTTCCATTGGAGAAGGGACTATGGAGGTTGTAACAGACAGAGGATGGTTCCTGTCCAGGGACAAAACGAAAGTGAAAAACTGTGTCGAAGACCGAGTGGCACATGATACGGTACCTGAGGACGATAGAGAGGAGGACAGGAGGACCAGCATGGACAGTGGATTGAGCATGGAGTCCAGTTCGGCTACAACCAGCAGAGGAAGTCCTCCAAGGAGACAAGAGGACAGTGGCTGTGGGAGCTTAGGAGAACAAGAGAGCTCCACTAGCTGTCAGACCGATTACCCGCTAAAGGATGAGAGGACTGACACCGACATGGCTGCAAAGAGGAAAGACAGTGGGCTGGGGCTGTGCTGCCAGCTTGATTCTTCTTCCATTAATCTGGAGGGTCAGTACAGGGGATCTCTAAAGGTTGCTCGGGTTAATTATCGCAGCCATAACCCCTCTGCTGTGCAGATTAATGTTTGTGATGATGAGGAGCGGTTTAAACAGATGCTTCCTGACTTCGTTTTGGCAGAAGTGGTCACAGGTTACAGGGCTGGGCTTCAATCCTGTATTTGTTCAGGAGCACAACGGTGCACTTGGTGCCATAAACAAAGCCACTATGAAACTGACGTCTTCAAACAATACAGAGCTTTGTGTATTGAAAATGGACGACTGAGCAGCAAATGTGATTTTGTGGACTCTTACAAACGGGGGCTTACATTTTCAAATTATTCTAAAAAAACACAAATGGACACTGTTGTGGTGGATGACTCGGAAACAACTTTTATACAATTGGGGGAGACTTTCCCTCTGCTAACAGCTCTATCACCACTGCCCCTAGTGGACGGAGGACAGGACTTCAACATGAACCGTCTGCCTCTCTCTCTCTGTGACGTACAGCTGACGGCTGACTGACACGCTGTGGAATGCAACAACGCTATTTATAAACTCATGCTGACATACCAGAGTATTCTCTTGAATCATTTCCTTTCACTTCACGACACAATCATTCAAATGAATAATTTCAGTCATGAAATAGAAACATTAGTCAGTTTTAGGGAGGAGAGGAATTGCTTCAGCATGAAAATGTAAAGAGAGAAAAAGAGGAGAAGTAGAACAAGCCACAGGCTGTTATTAAACACAGGAAGGAAAAAGACATTATACACCCCAGCTGCTGGCTGGAAGCTGTTGGTTGAAGTCTCAGGAGCTTGTATACATGGAGAACATAAGGTCAAAGACCTTACTCAACCCTATCACACTGGGTATATTTACAACTGACTAAACTGCTGTATGCCGGAAGTGAAACTGGCGTGGGGAGCAATGCCGACGAAACAGTTTGACAGTTACATGCTCTTGGACATTTTGCGACTTCTCCCTGCTCTCACTTACGCCAACATTGTCAGTAATCAACCTGTGAAGTTTCTGAAATGTATTTATTTTTCTCACCCTTATCTACACAGTAGACAATGTAAAATATTTGTTAGCCATTTTAAAGTAGTGCAATATCAAGTGGTGTCAAACAAAGCCGCAAACATGTCTCTCGTAATTTTCAATGATGTGCAAACCATTTTGTCACAGATATGAAGTCAATGACATTCATATGCCTTTGAGCCTAATTAGCACGTCTGTACCCCTGTTTACATAATTTATTGGGTATGTATTGTGTATTACTTGTTTGTCATTAAAAGAAAATGTCTGTATGTTCTGTAAATGTCATACATTTACACACACAAAAAAACCCAGAAACAACAGAGTGATACTGGAAAATTAACATTGCATATGAAGTTCTGTAATTGGGATCCCCATATGCAAATTATCTGTACAGGAACCAAATGGTGGTTTCAAAGCCTCTGATTTAAGAAAAGTACACTTCCTCTTACAGGTTTCCACTCGTCAAAAAAAAACGTCCTGCTTCACATTGAATAGATCATATTATCTTCCCTTATGCTGTTAGGAAATGCCACTCTTGATGAAGCAGATACCTGGCAGTGGTGGGGAAATCATGTGACCCACTAAACATACGCGTCTGCTGGGGAAGTGAGACAGCTTTTGGCTAATCCTAAATGTTGACCCAAAAATCCTTCTTCGAACAGCTGTTAGGAGGCCTTGTGGAAAACACTTTCAGTTGAGCCCTACCAATCCCAACTCAAATGCTAGAATAATACTTTTTGTGGTCATTTTATTGAAAAAGCTCTGAAAAGGTTATTTTGAGGCAGGGTCTCTACAAGAAAATTAAGTAATTATCCGAAACCCACCATGATTGACATTTTACTTTAGAGTTCCAAATTCCACAACCAATTTTTTTAATTAGTTTGCATTGGAACAGGACGATCTGCAAAATGATTCAGTGTTAATAACCACATCCTAAAATGAAATTAGACAAATATGTGCTATTTTGAGTGCATGAATTCTCAATAAAACACAGTTTGTGTGTCCAGTCAAAGGGGGGATGCAGTCTATTAGATTTATACTAGACTCTTTTAGATTATGTGTGAAAAAACAAGTCAAAATAAGTGTCTCCAATAATAAAAGGAGTTGATGAAACTGAACAACATTTACAGGAAATGTTACCCAGGCGTACGAGTGTCATTCTCACCTTTTCATGACCAAGACACAGTGAGACAGACTCAATTTTTTATTTGCCGTGGCATAAAAAGTCTACCTTTAACGTCTGATATATTTACAAAGGAAGAATTTTTTTTCTTAACATTTCAGCCCCATAAGTGGCTCATCTGCCATTGTGCAGAAAATGAAGCCTGAAGTCATCTAAAATTATTCAAATCAAATTCACAAACTTCTAATACACCAAGCCGTTCTTTTGACTCAGTGGAGAAGTTGACCTTTCTTTCCCTTATTGTAGGCAGTTCAACATCAGATACAGATAAACATGTTTTAGTTTCATTAAAGGAAAAACTATGACTCTTAATTCCACAAAAAGTTTCTAAAGATAATAGTTGTATCGAGGGAAGTCCCGTGCAGCTTACAAGAAAAAGGATCTGCCAGATGGCTGTGGTTGAACTTTTGATATTTTGCTTTCACCGCAATCGTTTTTTCTGAAGCAGAATGTATGCGTTTGTTTTTCTGTGGTGTTTGTGCATGTGTGTACGGGCGTGCATGAGTGTGCGTGTGTGTGTGTGTGTGTGTGTGTGTGTGTGTGTGTGTGTGTGTGCGGGCGTGCATGAATGTTTGCGTGTGTGTGTGTGCGTGTGTGCATGCGTGTTCGGGCGTGCATGAGTGTGCGTGTGTGTGCGCCTGTGTGTTCGGGTGTGCATGAGTGTGTGTGTGTGTGTGTGTGTGTGTGAGTGTGTGTGTGTACGGGCATGCATGACCGTGTGCATACTGAGACAGTTGTTATGAGTATTCAAGTGTTCAGTATACAAATATCTATTCCACATATTCTTTTTATTAATAATTGTTGCAACATCATTAAAATTATGCAACTTTGCATACACAGTAGCATATAATGCCCCTCTTTTAGTTTCAAAGTGAGCACAGTAAAAATCGGCCACTGGCACGTTTCAAAAGCATGACATCACACAAAGTCATGTGAACATAACATTGTTATCTCCTTCTTCAGTATTCAGGTAAAAAAAACATGAACATGAATTATAGCAGCAAAATACAAACAGAAATGGTTAACATACTGAAAACAAGATAGGTGACGTGTAGGAAAGTGACAGACGAGGACTTCTGTTAACCACCACCGAGTCAGCTGTCATTTCATGATACTGCTGATGGAGAAGGGAGGAGGAGACTTCTTTAAGCCAACTTTGCTGTAGATAAAGAGATAAACTATGATGTAATTATGCGAGTAAATACAACTTGAATTCAAACAGCCTATAAGGAAGAAATAAACTTACTTGAACACTTTGTCCTTCAGAGATGGCTCTATATAGAAAGAAGGAGCGATAGAGTAGAGGTGCATTTCAGTGTGACAATAGTGGGACAGATCCATCATATTGTAAGTGATATGCATGCCAGTTTTTGAGATAACTGTATCTGAAAAGTGTGTCTCCACCTCAATATAATGGAGGTAAATGCACATAGCATGGAAACAAATAAAACAATTCTGCACCTGTCTTCATTGTCAGGGTTACCCCAGATAACAGCTATGTAACAACAGAAAGTAGTTGCGAAAAGTGTTCACAGAGGGCCAATATGGACTCATTTATTCAAAGTAACGAACCCTATGATGCATATCTCAAACCACAAACACACAATGCCATTTGACTAAAGATAGAACGTTCTTGTTTTTGATCTGACTCACTCAAAGCTCTGCTCACCCTTTTTCTTGCAGCATTTTTGGCATTTGTACTTGCAGCAGAATTGTACAAAGGCAATGGTGAAGAGGATCACCAAAATCCCAAAACCAACAGCAATACCAACTGCCGTTGAGTTTACACTGCTCCCTGCAAATACAAATACAGATTTCATACAGTTCATTTTACAGACATTTGAAGAACAATCAACAAGCCAACCGGTGGACAAAAAAGTTATTTTTGGGTTTTATTGGTATTCCTGACATAAAGGTTTACCAACTAAAATCGTAAATTGTTTGGCTGTGTCGTTTAATTTTTTTGTGAATATTCACTCTGATGAAATGAGTTTGGGAAATCAATCTCTGGGAAAGAAGCCTTTGAAAAGAAAAGAAAATGACGAGTGCAGATGGACTGTAAGGGACACAAACAGCTGGCACTTGATGTAAACATCGAAAACTTCCATGACATTGCCCTTTCATTTTCCTTCCTAACTGCATAAGTATCAGCAGCAGCAGCACATGGACAATGCTTTACTACTAACCTTTTAAAGTTGTATCAACTAGTTTGTTGCACCTTTCAAGAGTATGTAAATGCTCAATAGTGACTGCTCATGCATGTTTCCAAGACACTTTCAATATAAGTTCTAAGTTGCTGCTTACACATTGAGAAGAGCCAGTGTAGTGACAGGACACATGCAGAGCTAAATGACGTGATGTGTGAAATGTGCAACATTAAAACACATACATAACAACATCAAAACATGACTCCAAAGCAGACCAGTATATTTCGTTGGAATTCAAGGACAACAATGTTGTAAAAGTAAAATTAAAAAATGAAGCTGGATCACTACGTAGAGCAGTTTTTTCAAAGTTGTTTGTGTGCTTCACAGCGACTGTAAGCATAATTTAAATGAAGCGTTTCAGCTGAAAGACTCACTTACCACCATTCCCCATAGTCGAGCAGCGAGGATGACCAGTATTATTTCTTGGTTGTCTTCTTCTGTCCTCCCAATGCGTTCCGGGTTGAACTCTGTCACTCACTCAGTCTTACAAAATGATTTGTCTTGACTGTGAAGATCCAATGCAGAGTTCCCTCTTCCCCTTCTTTTGCCTGTCAGCCAGTTCACGTCCCCATTCCAGTCATTCTTTTAAACCGGCCCATCTTCTTTCTTTATCCTGCCTCTCTCTCCTCCCTTCTTCATGAGCATATCTTAGAACAAAGTGGATCTAACGACCTGTCGTTCTCTCATGGCCATTCATGCTGAGCAACCCCTGCTTTAGAAAAATCACTGTGGAGTACTTTGATACTGGGCATTGTAACAACTTTTCAAAAGCCTAACTGAGATCCAACAGGAACCTTAAACAGAAACCCTGAGTAATCTACTTTAAAAACCAAAGCTACATGATGAGCGTTTCCTTTACCTCAGATTTTAATAGCTCAACTCTTCCTTTTCACTCTCGAACTAATCATTACAGTTTTTGCCTATTGCTTACACACGTTTTGCTAAATTTGGCTCATTGTGTCTAAATTCTACACACAAGCAAATAAGACACAACATTGGGAAATAAACCATTCACATCTGTGTCAAATTGAAACTCTGCTATCAAAACCTAACAATCCTTTGTCAAAATGTCACCCTGATGACAAAATGATACCCACTTGCATCATATGAATACGCTTTCAGATCAGCAGCAACACACTAGTCTAGTTTATATAAAAAAACTGCAGTCTTTTGTTTTCAATGTTTTCAATGTTCCATAGAGGGCATGTTTTTACAACAACCAAAAAAAAATGAAATATTGAATTCCAAATCATTACATCATTATATTTTACAGTACAGTAAATTCAGTTAAATCAAAAATAAAACAAACAATACACTACTGTAAACACAGAAAAACACAATTGTGCGCAAGTGGGCTTATGGATCCTGCCGTCTGTTGAGGTCACAGGATCTCATCAACATCACAAGCAATGTCCTTGCATGGCCTCTTTGACCACGTCCTCCTCTCTCTCTCTGTCCTCCTCTTCCTCCGCGTCCAGCTCTCCCTGCCTCCATGCTTGCATCCTTTTGTAGCTGGCTGATTGGTGTTCAGTTTTGTAAGTCAGTGTTTTTAGGTGTGTGTCTATATCTTTTCAATTAACCAATGTGTGCTGTATTTTGAATCGATGTGTTTTCCCAATGGTACCCTGAGATTTCATTTTTGAACTAAATGTCTTATGTATAAAATAGTGTGTAGTGTCTAGGAGCAAGTGTTTTGCAGAAAGGAGCAAGTGTGTTACAGAATTGCAACTTAAGTGCAAAGCAGCGCTTTTGTTTAAGGTATGGTTACACTTTGTTTAAGGTAAAGTAACAACAACTTCAAGTTATGTTACTTTGGTTTAAGCATGTGTCTCTAGTGTTCAAGCAACGGACAAAAACTGTAAGACACAGCCAGGTAATGTCACCTGAATTAGGTGCTTGCTGACTCCTGTTGGATGACTGAGTTACTACACCTCTTTATTATCTCTGAGTATCACACACACAATCTCTCTCTCTCTCTCTCTCTCTCTCTCTCTCTCTCTCTCTCTCTCTCTCTCTCTCTCTCTCTCTCTCTCTCTCTCACACACACACACACACACACACACACACACACACACACACACACACACACACACACACACACACACACACACACACACAGAAACAGAAAAGAGGGAGCGAGACACTCACAATGATGTCCCAGGAGCAGGTGTAATAAAACGTATCCCTGACAAAGCCTGATATCGATAAAAACGTTGTCAATAAACTCAACCAAACCAAATAAAGCAAATAGAAATATAGATCAAATAGGCTAACTTGAAATACAGTGTCCTCAACATACATGCATGTATGTTCAGAAGGTGGACGGTAACTGTAAGCAGAGAAAAGATATTTTCAGGAAACGTTTTGGGGATTTCTTGGTAATATGGCTGCAAAATTCCCAGATACAATTTCATTTTACCATCACATCACAAAGTGGAATGTAACTGAGCCTTTTTCTGGTGATCAAGGCAATAATAGATTGTCAGGCTGCAGTGACCTGTATCCACTCACTATGGCGTGACTAATGCATTGCCGTGGCTACATGCAGATTACTTAAGTTGCATAACGGATGTATTTCATATTTCTCAGCAAACAACACAAGTGCTTCCTCATACTGTAAGTGAAGTGTTTGATATTGTCGGCCTGGTGAAGTGGGTGTCGGCTGACACAATGACACCATTAAAACGTTTTTTTGTGATCTCAAAGGAGAGTGACACAAGACTTTGATCCCAGGATTTGTATTAATTTGTTCTCATGTTGCAATTATGCAATGCTTAAGATAACATATTGTTGTAACATGTAAAGAATGTATACAATTTTGGACAGCAATTATGTATTATCACAGACTTCTTGGTGGAACTTTCATGTCTTTTTGTTTTTTTCCACTCAATTCACCTTTGTTTTTCCTTCCCTTTCTTATGTCCCATATCCATGAAATGTAAATTTTTTTTCCATTTTCAGTATCTTTAATTACTCTAAAAACTCTTCCAGTTTTAAAAGGAACGTGCTGCACCCAGATGAGAACATTTTGTTTAGATTCCAGGGAACATGAAGTGAGGAAGTGTTAATAATTAACCAGTTTTTTTTTC